>NW_017731985.1:701849-778789 GCF_001890085.2 Hipposideros armiger
GGCTCAGAGCTCAAACTCTTGAGTGAGCTCTTAACCAACTGAGCCACTCGGCCGGCCCTTATCCTACGGTTTTAAGACACCCTCTTTTATTAACATTTTAGACTTTGGAACTTTCTCTTTTGGTTTAATTTCTTGGGAGGATGTGTAAACAGGTAGGAATTGTCTGGCCTCAGGTTGAAAGGGCTTCTTGCTTGCAAATTGAGGCCACTTGGCAAGAAGTGGATAAAGAACTTGTTCACGGATGGGGCGGTCAGGCATTGGGTGAGTTGGAATTAGTTTGGGGGTTGAATGGGCCTGGTGCCTTTTAGAAGTAGAGTTAGTAAGTGCCTTAGTTTTATGCCCTCAATGCCCCGTGGGAGCTGAGCATTGCCTGTGGGACATCTCACATATGGGCCTGGGAGAAGGAAAGGGAAAAGGGTTAAGGGAAGGAGGCAGAGGGAAGAAAAGGGAACTTTGCAGAGCTGTTGCTTTATGCTACGTGCTTTGGACCAATTATTTCCTTTAATCTTCACAACAACCTTGTGAACTTTACAAATGATGAAATTGAAGCCTACAGAAGTTAAGCAATTTCCCCAAGGTCACAAAGCTAGTGAATGATAATGATAATAGTTATCATTTTGTAGTATGTTGAGAAGGCACATACCAAGTTTCTGTTTTTAATATACTTTATATAATTTAGTAGTCACCACAATCTTATGGAAGATGATTGTTACTTCTGCATTGCAAATGAGGGAACTAGGAATTAGAGAGCTTCGGTTACTTGATGAAGGTCCCTAATCTAGCAATGGCAGCACAGGGATTTGAATCCAAATCCTGTGATTATAAAGCTTGTTCCTTGATGCCCATGTCACCACAGATAGAAGAGCTAGGACTGAAATGCACGGGCATGATGCAGGGTTCATGTCTTTGCCTATCTCTGTCTCCCGACAACCTATGACAGTGCCCACCACATCCCTGCGCCCAGTAAATGTTGGCTGTGAAATCTAGTTCTGCTCTCCCCCACGGCTCCCTGTTGCCACCTGCATCTTGCCCTAGCTCCTTGTCCCGACTTGGCCGTACCTTGCCTAACCGTGGTGGCCTCCCTGACCTCCCAACACTCAGCGTCTGATCCAGCACTGTTACTCTCCTGCTTCTTTTCTCTAACGACATACTGTCGCTTCTCATATTGCTGTTCATGTCTCGTCAATTCGGTCTGTTCTTTTCAATGCAATTTGTCTGACGAGTCCCAGAAAACTCTCCTTTCCAGACTATAATTTTCTTAGTCCATGCCATATAATTTGGCACCTAATGATGTACTGTTTCACCTTCTAATTGTTTCATGGACATCAATTTTCTCTCCAGCCAGCTGGTGGTCAGATCATAATGACTCCTCTGACGAGTTTGTGCTTTGTACCTTATAAAGCACGCTCCTATTCAAGACTGGTCTTTTTGCTCATCATCCCCGTAGCAAACCTGTGAGATCGGATGGGAGGGGATTGTTATTTCCATGTTATAGCTGAGAAAACAGTTGCAAAGAAGACAGGTGACTTCCCAAGATCCTGTAACTAATTAGGGGTAGAGCTGAGACTAGAGCTCAGGTTTTCTGACTTTGGGCCTAGTGTTTCGTCTGCCATGCCTTCCACATTTGTGTTTGTCCCTGGCATTTCCTCTCCTGCCTTTAAGGGCCAACCAGGGCAGAACATCTCTCTTATGGGCTTTTAGGACGCTTGGTTGGTGACCTGGGTCATGGTGGAGTGGCTCAGATAGCAATCTCAGGTACTTCTCAGTGGTGTCAGTGCTCTGGGTTGCTACTGACCGAGAGGCTCTATCTCTGTGGCTACTAGGATTAATTTTAAACTGAGAAGCATTGGCTTATTCCATTGGTTTATTCTGAGTGGTCAGAGCGTTTTCTCTTGGAGAGCCAGGAAATGGGGCAGGATGTGTGGTGCTTGGCAGTTTTGTGTTGTGGCAATAGCCTAAGCTATGGAAGCAGGCAGACCGGAGTTTAAAACCTGGCTTTGGTGTTCTTTATTAATCTCATGACCTTGGGTAAATCATTAATCTGTATGAGCCTTAAGGCTATTGTAAGAATGTATTTAAGGGCCACACAATAGCCCTTAAAAAAGGAAGTACAGTAATACCTTGGTTTGTGAGCATAATTCGTTCCGAAAACAGAAACAAACTACTTGTATTGCAAGACATCGCTAGTTTACCATGTTAAGATGTATTAGAAATGTTTGCTCATCTTGCGGAACAGTCGTAAATCCAGTCACTTGCAATCCAAGGTTTTACTGTGTTTGTTGGTGGTTATGGTCACTATTCCTATAAGTAGAGGCATGAGGAGCCAGAGGAGGGTGTGCCTGTGCCCCTTGCAGGTTACTCCTTGTGGCTTGAGCTCCAGGCATGCGTGATGACACGGTGCATTGGAGCCTTTTGGCTGACAGGGCTGAGCTTGAATGCTGTGCCCGAAGTCTGTAGCCTCCAGGTCCCCAGTGCCTCCTGAGTGCAGTGAAAAGTTTGTGGACAGCTAGGGTATGGCTTCAGTGTCAAACTGGGGGAGGAACACCTTGCTTTTCTGAAAGACTTTGGCATTAGAATTGTTGCTTCTGGAAAGTCAAGAATCCAGTTGTTATTGAGAGATTTCAGTTATTTCTGAAACCAGATATTGCTCCAAAGCTGTTTGTTAAATACTTCTCTTTTCTTCTTGAACCCCCACCTCTCCCCAAAAGAAAATAAAGCAGATTCAGACCATTGTGTGGTGATTGTATCCTTGGCCACCCTGGCCACCCAGCCTTCAGCTCCCTCCTCAGAGATAGTACCACTCCAAACTGTTGCTTCAAGTGAGGTCATTGAGTGAATAAAGAAGATGTATCACACACACACACACACACACACACACACACACACACACACACAGAGGAATACTCCTCAGCCATAAAAAAATGAAATCTTGCCATTTGTGACAACACAGATGGACCTTGAGGGTATTATGCTAAATGAAATAAGTCAGACAGAGAAAGACAAGTACTGTATGATTTTACTTATATGTAGATTTTGAAAAACAAAACAAATGAACAAACAAAACAAAACAAAACCAATTTCATAGATACAGAGAAGAAATTGGTGGTTGAGGGGGTTGGGGGGTTGGGGGTGGGTAAAATGGGTGAAGGGGATCAAGAGGTATAAAACTTCCAGTTATAAAGTACGTCATGGAGATATAATGTTACAGAATGGTGACAATGGTCAAAATATTGTATTGCAAATTTGGAAGTTGTTAAGATAATAAATTTTTTTAAAAAAGATTTTGGGGAATTGGGGGAGAGGAACAGTGTTGGGGAATCGGGGAAGGGGAATAGACAAGTTGCTGTCCTTTTTGTTCTTCAGTCTAGTTGTGGAGGACGTGCTTCACTGGCCCATGTTGGTATTATTGCGCTCTTCCCGGGTGAGGCAGTCGCTCACAGCGACTCATGGCAGCTCACGAAAGCTCACGCCAGCTGCTGGCCAGCCCCACTGCAGCCTACGCCCGTCACTGGCGACTCACGGCAGCCCAGCTCCAGGTCGAGCTGTTGTTCACCATCTTAGCTGTAGAGGGCGCAGCATCACTGACCCTGATGTGGGATCCGAACTGTGGCCCTGCTGCTCAGAGCTGGCATCCCAAGCCAACTCTTAATCAACGTGCCACTCGGCCGGCCCACTAAGGTTTTAAGATTTTAATAAATCTTAAAAATTCCCATCACAAGAAAAAAAGTTAGTAAATTTGTATGGTGACATGGTAAATAGACTTAGTGTGTTGATTACTTCACAGTGCATACAATGTCAAATCATTATGTTGTACACCTGAAACTAATATAATATTATATGTCAGTTATGCTTTAATTAAAAAAATATTATCTAGAATATTTACATAAAACATATTAAAATTGAAAAAAAACCCCACCAAAACCTCAGGTCATTCAGCTCCTATTCCCCTACTCTCTCCACTGATGACTTGGTCTGTGCTGTAGGGGAAACAACAGAAGTAAACATGGGCCCTATTTAAAACAGAGCTTGCTTTCTCACTGGGGACTTTAGACAGCCTGACACAGGAAATGACTAGAAAATGAGAGCAAAGAAACACAACTCATTGATAAAATGGCAGGTTTGGATGGCTGCAGGATGGAAGGCTTACTTGAAGGCCTGGAAGGAGCAGCTGGATGGGGAAATATCACTGGCTTTTGAGTTTTTCTTTTAGAATATGGTGCTGTGGGGCTGTGGGCCATTCATCTTTCTTTTTTTTTTTTTTTTAATTAAGGTGAAATTCACATAACATAAAATTAACCATTCACATACACAATTCAGTGGCATTTAGAACATTCACAATGTTGTACTATTTTATATGTTCACCAGCAATATACAAGGGGTCCAATTCCTTCACATTCTCACTAACATTTGTTATTTTCTGGGTTTTTAATTATAGCCATCCTAGTGGGTATGAAGTGGCATCTCATTGTGGTTTCAACTGCATTTCCCTGATGACTAATGATGTTGAGCATCTTTTCCTGTGCCTGTTGGCCATTTGTATATCATTTGTAGAGAAATATCTATTCAAGTCTGTTTTTAAATTAGGTTTTGTTTTTCTTTTTTTGAATTGTATGATGGTTGATTTTCTGTGTCAATTTGACTGGGCTAAGAGATACCTAGATAGCTGGTAAAACATTTTTGGGTGTGTCTGTGAGGGTGTCTTTGGAGGAGATGAGCATTTGAATCAGTAGACTGAATAAAGAAGATCACCCAGTGCTGGTAGGCATCATCCAATCAGCTGAGGGCCTGAATAGCACAAAGAAGGGAGAAGGGTGAGTTTGCTCTCACTGTTTGAGCTGAGACATCCATCTACCGCTGTTGTACGTTGGAGCTCCTGGTTCTCTGGTTTTTGGACTCAGAATGGGACTTACATCATTGTAACCTCCACACCTCTCGCCTCACGCCAGTGCCTTTTCAGGCATTTGACTTGGTCTAAATTACACCACAGCTTTCCTGATTCTCGAGCATGCAGATGGCAGACCGTGGGACTTTTTGACTTTGTGAACCACTCCTATACTAAATCCTTTCTTATATATAATATTTATATGTATATGAGTTCTGACAATTAAGTTCAGGACATCAAGAGTATTACAACGACAGCTCTGATGGCCATTCCAGAAAAAGAGTTCCAGAATTGCTTTGAAGGGTGGCCTAGGTACTGGCATCAGTGCATAGCTTCCCGAGGGGAGTACTTCAAAGGGGGCCATAGTGATAGTCAGCAATGAGGTATGTAGCACTTTTTCTAGGATGAGTTTGCGAACTTAATTGTCAGAATTTTATATACATCTCCTGTTGGTTCTTTTTCTCTGGAGAACCCTGACTAATACAAATTGTAAGAGTTCTTTATATATTATGGATATTAGGCAATCAGCTTTTTTAAAAACATAATTTTGAGGCAAATATTCCTTGACTTAAAAATCACTCAAAAGTCTGGACCAAGAATCAGAAGACCTGGGTTCTTCAGTCTCTCTATCTTTTTTTTTTTTTAGAAATTTTATTGGAAAACAGTGTGTTTTTCCAGGACCCATCAGCTCCAAGTCAAGTAGTTATTTCAGTCCAGTTGTGGAGGGCACAGCTCAGCTCCAAGTCCAGTCACCGTGTTTTTTTTTTTTTTTCAATCCGTTGGGTTGTTGGAAAAGTCATGATGCATTTTTGCAATGAAACACATAGAAAAAATACATCATGACTTTTCCGACAACCCAGTAGTTGCGGGGGGCACAGCCTACCATCCCATGCAGGAGTCGAACTGGCAACCTTGTTAAGAGCACGCACTCCAACCAACTGAGCCATCTGTCTGCCCACTGGCAGCTCAGCGACAGCTCAGCTCAAGTGTTGTCTTTAATCTAGTTGCGGACGGCGCAGCTCACTGGCCCATGTGGGAATCGAACCAGCAACCTTGTTGTTCAGAGCACACACTCTAACTAACTGATCCACCTGGTCTCCCTGTCTCTGTACCTTTATGAATTAACAAGATTACTTAAAATTTCAAGGTTGGAGTTTCTTTGTGTATAAAGTGGAGGCAGGGATTCAGTTAGTTAATGGAGAATGAAAGTGCTTTCTTAAGTGGTGAGTAGCGTGATGCTTGGTTCTCTCTTTCCTAAATCAAGAGGATGAGTGAGCAGTGTGAGAGCCAGCCGGATGTTTTCAACACCTTGGAGGCCAAAGGAACTAGCTTATGCTAGAAACTATCATGCTACCTTGCCTGGAGCACTGACTGTTGCAGCAGTGATTCAAAGGCTGAGAGTGAATTCCAAGTGGAGCTCCATGTAGATGAGCAAAAGGGAATTGGCCTGGGGAACTTAGAGCCTGTTTTGTTCTGCCCCCAGGAGGAAGAATGTGAAGATCACTCTCCTGCACATTCTCTCTCTCTCTCTCTCTCTCTCTCTCTCTCTCTCTCTCTCTCTCTCTCTCTCTCTCTCTCTCTCTCTTTCTGTTTGGCTTTATTTCTTGCTATATCTGAATCTTAACGTAAGGGAGTAATAAAAATCAGTAATCCTTCAGAAACATTTATTTGAGCCAGCTTGTTTTGAGTTTTGCTCTTTGCTGCATTGTGGGCCATAGAAGAGACTAAAACGTGGTCTCTATTGTCTTTGAGGAACTTACAAATCAGATAATTTCTTAACAAGTTAGAGAGCAGCTAAATATAAGATATAAAAGGAGAGAATAGTGTGGACTGGAGTAATCCAAAAGACCTGAAGGAAATGGTGCTTGAGTGGGCCCTGAGTACAGAATGAATAGATTAGTGATTTGTTTTTCATGCTTCTCTGATCACGCCTTTTCTTTTTTCCTCCTACATTCCATTTTGACCTCTACTCTTTTGAAGTCCCTTAGCTGTTTTTCTGGACCTCATTTATGACCATAGCACATTTTACCTTTATTACGATCATTTGTGTATACTGGAGTGGTTAAGAAGACAGACTTTGGAGTAAGACTTTGTGGTTTAAATCATGGCTCTGATTACTAGCTGTGTGACCTTAGTCAAGTAATTTAGCTCCTAAAAGCCTTGATTTTTCCCATCTATAAAATGGAAATGATACATAGAATTGTTGTGATAATTAAAAGAGTTAATCCCTATAAGGGTCTTGGTGCAGTGTCTGGTCTATTGTAGCATCCATTAAGTATAGCCATAATCATTCTAATCATCTTATCCTTCTAGACTAGCACTGTTCAATAGAACTTTCTGTGATGATGGAAATGTTGTATATCTGTGCTGTCCAATGTAGTAGCCACTAGCTAAGATGGTAGCCACTGGGGTTCTGCAGGAGTGTTGGGGAGTGGGGTGATTGTGGAAGGTCTTGACAGTAAGGCAGAAGAGTGAGTTAAAGTGTTTTAAAAGGTAATTTGGCCTCAAAAGTTAAATGTGGAGTTACCATATGACTCAGCAATTCCATTTCTAGGCATACAAATACACTCATGAGAATTGAAAATATATTTACACAAAAATTTGTACACAAGTGTTCATAGTAGTATTATTTATTATTTATTTTTAAAAAAGATTTTAATTGGGGGATTGGGGGAGGGGAACAGCATTGGGGAATCGGGGGAAGGGGGACAGACAAGTTGCTGTCCTTTGTGTTCTTCAGTCTAGTTGTGGAGGATGTCGCTTCACTGGCCCATGTTGGCACCATCATTGCGCTCTTCAAGGGTGAGGCAGTCGCTGGCTCGTCCACCATTGGACGGCCGCTCACGGTGGCTCATGGTGGCTCATGGCAGCTGCCTGCTGCTCACGCCAGATGCCAGCCACTCACGGTAGCTTCACGGCAGCCTGTTGTTGCCCCACTGCAGCCTACGCCGTTGCCGGCGACTCATGGCAGCCCAGCTCCAAGTTGAGCTGTTGTTCAGCATCTTAGCTGCGGAGGGCAGTGTCACTGGCCCTCATGTGGGATCCGAACCGGGGCCTGCTGCCCAGAGCTGGCGTCCCAAGCTAACTCTTAATCAACGTGCCACTCGGCCGGCCCAGTAGTGTTATTTGTAATAGCCCCAAAGTGGAAACAATCCAAGTGTCTATCAGCTGATGACAAAATAAACAAAATGTGATATATCCATATAACGGAATATTATTCAGCTATAAAATGGACTGAAATATTGATAGATGCTACAACATGGATGAATTTTGAAAACAATAAGTAAATGAAAAGACCACATGTTATATGATTTCATTTGTATGAAATGTCAAGAATAGGCAAATCTATAGAGACAGAAAGTAGATTAGTGGTTGCCAGGGGCTGGGGGGTGGGGGTTATGAGGAATGACTGCTAATGGGTGTGGGATTTCTTTTTGGTGTGATGAAAATATCCTGAAATTAGATTGTGGTAATTGTTGAACAATCTTGTGAATATACTGAAAATCACTGAATTATACACTTTAAGAGGGTGAATTGTATGGTATGTGAACTATGTATATCATAATAAAAACAAAGAAATTTGGGTTTGTTGAAACTATTGGTTTTAACACAGTCGTAGAAAGTTTATTTTCTTTTCTAATTGGAAGTCTTCTCACAGGACTTCAGCCTACAAAGGTGAGGACTTATGGGCCCATTCCCATTTTTAGATGTGATCCTGAACATGATCCCAGGCATGGGCCCACCAGTGGGTAGGTAGGTGGAGAGTGCAGCATTGTCCTGCTTAGGTTCAAGGGGACTTTTTCTGCCTTTGGCAGGGACTATCATGAATGAGTCACCCCCAATAGTCTGAGGGATGTGGGATGTGAAGAATGAGCTGTCATCTCTGTTCTGATGACATCTTGAGTATCACACAGTTGTAGGCCAAATATAGGTGCTGAACCATTTGGCCTGAATTCTTTATGGAGAATTCCCTAGGAACCAGCTAAGGACATGGAAAAAGAGATAAGCTAAGCCTGTGGGAGCAACCAGGTGAAACCAGGTGAAAAATGACAGTGACAGATATTCAGATATTCGTTTCACCTTTTTACAGGTGAGCAATTAAAAGCTCAAGGGATGTTGATCCCCCCCCCCCCCCCCCCCGCCCCATCTTCTTGGACTACCTTGTGGCTGGTCAATGGGCCGTGTCGTCAAGGAGTTCCCAAATGTACCCAGGAAGTGAAGGGCCACAGTCACAGGAGGGAGTGATGGCTGTCAGCTTTGTGATAAGAGGGGAAGCTTGGGAAATCAGCCTGAGCCCAAGGCCAGAGCGTGGGGGTAGGGGCATGACTCCAGAGGGAGGAAGGCAGGATACATTCTTGTCCTTACACTTCCTGTCCTGTTTCTGTACTTGGTCACTTTTGTTTTACAACAAACAGGTCTTTGAGCGTCTGCTCTAAGCATGCCCTGCGCTGGGCAAAACTGGAGATACAGGTGTTATGAGACGTGGGCCTGCTTCTAGAAGAGCTTAATGTGCTGGGGGAGACAGACCTGGAAACAATTGACTCTGATGGCATGGATCAGGTTGTGTAATAGACAGGGATGAACTTAGTGTGTCAGACCGCAGACTGACTGACTCTGACTTGAGATTAGGTAAGGCCACTCTTAAACAGGCATTGAGACAGGGCCTCGGTAGAAGGCCCTCTTAAGGTCATTGTCAGAAGATGAAGCAGAGGTACAGGATGCCTCTTCTGGTATGGGCTGCTTTGGGGCCTTTCATTTTGTCCTCAGATTCGATGAGGGAATAGGGGTCTGTGTCCAGGAATAGCTCTCCTTGCCACCCCCTCCAGCAGTGCCGGGCTGACTGCAAAAGGCCCTTCCCTGTTCTGCACTTGCTCCATTCTGTTTTGGAAGAGGAAGCCTGAGAGGTGCCAGAGCTGTGCCAGTTGCTGTGGGGCCGGAAACAGGTGAGACTTCTGTCCCCGCCTGAGGGAAGGAGCGAGGGGTTTGTCCTCTTCAGGCAGTTTATGGCCTGCCTTTGCTGTGAAACTGGATAAGTAGTCCACACAGCTTGTTTTTCATTTGGGGCTATTTTCAGCCTGGAGCCCAGCAAGGTGGAATGACTGAGATGCTTTTGTGGGGTTCAAACTTTTGCCAGATCCTATTTGTCAGGATGTGAGCCTGGCTTTTTCCCGGGAGATCAGCTTTTCCAAACAAGCAGTGCTAAAAGGAAGGAACACTTTCCTTCCTCCTCAGTGGGGGATGTAGGAAACGTGAGGGTGGGTGTTCAGTTTAATATTCCAATCCAGGTCCTAAGCACAGATGCAATATAATTGCCATATGGTCTCTGAAGCAGTTTTGAGGGACTCATCTGGACCCTCCTTGTATTTTTCTGGTCATCTCTACCTCTAGGCTCAACTGTGGGAGGGGCTCTGTGAACGTGTGGACCTGCTGCTGGCAGGTGCTTGATCTCTTCTGTGCCTGCATGTCTCTAGGGCTAGCAGAGCAGATGGCTTGGCCTTACCATACTGGCAAGCATGCCACCAGTGCTCCGTGTCCAGCAGTCTTCTCGGGAGTTCCCTGTTAGTGAGCGCTTACTGTGTGTCAGGCAGCTGTGGGGGACACCAAGGGAGACGCTGAGGTTCTGTCAGAGATGCCTCAGACAAGATCATCATCTTACCCCTATGGCTTAATGCAGTGCCCAGCATATAAATAAACAGAGATAAGGATGGTAAAATGTGCATAGCCTTGAGAAATTACCATCTAATGGGGGAGACAGGTAAATAGATGTTACAGGGTACTGGGTAATAAAAGAGCCGTAAAGGCAAGGAGGGGCTCTTTTACTTTCCCTGGGCACCATATGGACAGGGACTTGTACCCTGAGGCCTTCTGTACCTCAGCTCCTGTTCTTTCTTTCCATGCCTGCAGCTCCTCATAGGACCTGATCATGAGTTCATTTTTTTTTAAATTTTTTTTATTTAAGTATAATGGATATACAATATTATATTAGGTTCAGGTGTACAATATAGTGATTCAACATTTATATACCTTACAATCTGATCACCACACTAAGTCTAGTAATGATCTGTCACTGTGTTGTTATCACCATATTATTGACTATATTCCCCTTTACCTTTTCACCCATCCGCGACCCCCTCCCCTCTGATAACCATCAGTTTGAATCTCTGTTTCTATATGTCTGCTTTTGTTTTGTTTGTTCATTTTTTTTTAAAGATTCCACATGTAAGTGAAGTCATGTGGTATTTATCTTTCTCTGTCTGACTTATTCACTTAGCCTAATACCCTCTAGGTCCATCCATGTTGTTGCAAATGGCAAGATTTCATTTTTATTTATTGCTGAGTAATATTCCATTGTATGTATGTACCACATCTTCTTCATCTAGTCACCTATCAACGGACACCTAGGTTGCTTCCATATCTTGGAATAGTGCTGCAGTGAACACAGGGTTGTATATATCTTTTCAAATTATTTTTCATTTCCTTCTAGTAAATACCAAGAAGTGGAATTGCTGGGTCATATAGTAGTTCTATTTTTAGTTTTCTGAGGAATCTGCATGCTGTTTTCCATATTGACTGCACCCATTTACAATCCCACCAACAATGTAGGGAGGGGTTCCCTTTTCTCCACATTCTCTCCAACACATGTTATTTGTTGACTTCTTGATAACAGCCATTCTGACAGGTGTGAAGTGGTAGCTCATTGGTTTTGATTTGCATTTATTTGATGTTTAGTGATATTGAGCATCTTTTCATATACCTATTGGCTATCTATATGTCTTCTTTGGAGAAATGTCTAGTCATGTCCTTTGCCCATTTTTTGGTTGGATAATTTTTTTTGCTGTTATTGAGTTGTATGAATTCCTTATATTTTTTGGATATTAACCCCTTATCAGATATGTAACTTGTGAATATATTCTCCTATTTAGTAGCTTGTCTTTTCGTTTTGTTATTTTGACAGTTTTATGAGTCTTACCTTGTCATCAAGAGTGTTACTCTTTGAGACTAGATGCTCTGTTTTTTCTTGCCGCTTCTTAGATATCTGACCTGGCCATGTCACTTACCCTCTCTGGACTTCAGTTGTATTATCTTTAAAATGAGGCTAATGATAGGTGTATTCCAGTCTGAAAGCAGCGGCCAAGCCAGATGGTGATCTCTGGAGACCCACCTGGTTCTCCCAATATTATGATTTCTGTGATGGTTCCCTTCTAGTCCTAATATAGGACTGGACATCCAGGAGGCTTTGAGTTAAGTTTGTCAGAGATTGCTGAGAGTATTTTATGGCACCTTAGAAGTCTAAAACGTTTCTCTATCACCCCCGTTAGGCCTAGCATCACTGACAAAACGCTCTTGGCTTCTCCTGGCCAGTCTCTTGGACTGAATCAGCCTTTCTAGCCTGGCGGTAAGGATTTGACTGAGGTTTTGAGTTCAAGAGGATATTGTATTTAGTGTGTTTTCTAGTGGTTTCTCTCATTATCAGCTAGGTCAGCTAGAGGTGGTGGTTTCCTGAGTTTGATTCTGGAGGGCGTGGCTTAAGCAATGGGATCAGGACCCCACCCTTAGAACTTTCACCTCTCCAGGCATTGGACTAGAAAGCTAAAGCTCCATGGAATACTCCGTTGATGTACATTACTCACTTGAGCTGTTTACTTGTAAAATAATCAACTTTGATAAGACTTGGGGGTAGGGAGGTCCCAAGGGACCTAGCAGGAAGTTATAGGAACTTTGAGCTACAGCTAAGTCTACTACTAATCAGACAATTAATAATAATAAAAAATAATAATTTTAATTGTTATGATAAAAATAAATGCATATTGAGTGTATATGTTCGATACAATTACGTGTTTACCTTATTTAATCCTCACGATGAGAAAGATATTATTCTCATTTCATAAGTGAGGACTCTGAGGTTACATATATAGTAATTGGTGGAAGTGGGACTCAGCCTAATTAGAAATTTTATGTTCTAATTCCAAAGCCTATGTTCTTAACCATTGCACTATGCTGCCTCCCCAGTGATCTGGATACATGCTTATATTTCTATGGGCCAGGCTGCCTCTCTGGGAGGAAGGAGATGTGTACAGGCTGGCTTCCTCAGCATCTGTAGGAATTATGTTTGGAATGCCTGCTGAGTGCCAGGCACTATTTAGATTCCAGGGATGCTAATTTTATTAATTAATATTTTAATCTATTCAATAAAAGAGATAGTGTAGCATAGAGTTAAGAGCTTTGAGCTAGATCTCGAATTCTAGCTTCATTTCTTACTAGCTTTGTGACTTTGGAAAAGTTACTCATTGATTTAAAAAAAAATCAATTTAGATGTTTAAAGATCTTAGAACGGTGCCTGGAATAGAGGAAGGGCTCAATCAATATTAGCTGTTATTAATACTTCTAAATTGAGGGCTGGTAAATGTATCAGGCTGTGGGAATACAGTAATAAACAAGATAATCTCAATCCTGTCCTTAAGGAGTTTACAATGTAGTGAGAAAGATTTTTAAACAAATGATTAGAAATATGATGAGTGCTATGAAGAAGTGCAGAGTGCTGTGGGTGCTTGTACAGGGGGACCTAACACTGTTTGAGGGCTCAGGATTCTCTGAGTAAATGTCAAAAGTTGAGACCCAAAGTGGAATAGGAACAGCACAAGCTCAGAGGCCTTACTGGCTGGGTTCAAATATTGCGTCTGCCACTTATTAGCAGTGCCACTTTGGGCAAGTTGCTTAATTGCCCTATGCCTTTTATCTGAATAACGAGGATAATAATAGTATCTATCTCACAAAGTAATTATGAGGATTAATAAGTAATATTTTTAAAGTGCTTAGGACAGTGCCTTGCACATAATAAGTATTCTATATATATGTTATATAAAATAAATAGATGAAGTATATACTTTTAAAAATATAAATCTTGATATTCCTCTTTTTAAAACCTTTTATTAACTTGTTCTGTCTTATAGGTTAACGTCCAAGTTCTTTAACATGGCATGTAAATAGGGTAATCATATGTTCTGGGGATAGTCCTTGTTTACAACTATTTTTCTGGCTCTCTTACTCTCAGAAGTTACCCAGTTTAGACCATAAAGTATACGATGACCCCTCATCTGAAGCTTTCTATGATCTGACTTCTTCGTATTGCTCCAGTTTCAGCTTTTGACATTGCTTCTTACCTAATTCACCTTTTGACATTTCACCTTACCTAATTGTTTCTGTGAACTACTTGTCATTTCCAAAGGTATGGCGTATGTATTTTTTTGCATATGCTATTCGCTCTGCCTGGGATGAACTCTCCCTTTCATTTGCATCTTTCTTCCCCTACTAACGTCCTCCTGGCATAAACCTATTCATTCTTCAAGATATACCTCAATTATCTTCTCTGTGAAGACTTAGCCTTGCATGCCTAGCTAGATTGTTCATTTTCTCTTGTTTGCCATTATTATAATTAGTATAGCTCTTCCTTATGATTCTTATCACCATTGTACTGCAATTGTTTGCTTTTATGTCCTTCAACTAGATTTTGAGTCGCTAGAGGGCAAGGACCAAGTGCTCTTTATTTCATTTAAAAAAAGTGTTAAGTTATGGCATACATACAATAAAGTGAATACATGCTTGATGAACTTTTACATATGTTTACACCCATGTAACTACCACCAGATCAAGATAGTGACACATATTTGAATCTCCAGAGTCTAGCATAGAGGTTGGCAAGCATTTTCTGTAAAGGATCAGATAGTAAATCTTTTAGGCTTGATGGTCCATATGTTTTTTTTGTTGAAGTGTCAAGTTGTAGTAGGAAAGCAGCCATATAGACAGTATGTAAGTGAACATGCATGGCTGTATTCCAATAATACTTATTTGCAAAAAACAGGTGTTGGGCTGGATTTGGCCTGAGAGCCACAGTTTGCTGATTCCTTATCTAGCACAGTACCCAAGGACAAAATAGAAATTGAGTAAATGTCTGTTGAACTGTAGACAAAGACGTTGATCTCAGAAACCCTTTTCTTGATCTTCTGGCAGTGGAGCAGCTTGTATCTCCAGAACAGGACTGTGCTTTTGAGAGGTACTTCTCGAAGCAGGTTGCCTTTTCATAAGTTGTTTGAGTTCATAAGGGAATAAAAATGTCATCCCTTTCAGCACAGTTTCGGTGGCCTGTGGTCTCTGGAACCTTAGGGATCCATGAATGCAATAAAGGCATATATTTATATGAGTTCTTTGAGGGCATGAGTTGTCATTCATTTTGTCCTTAGTGCCTAGCTAGCATAGGGTCTTGGACAGGGATACTTAGTAATTATTTGTTTTTGAATAAACAGACGAATTTAAGTTGCTTTTAGATTTCAACAGCCTAATGGAAATTGTCCATTTACCTACAATTAAAGTACTTTGTTTTTTGGTTTCAATTATGCCAGTTCTGTGTGGTAACACGAATTTGCTCATGCTGATTGGTGCTTTGACTGGCAGTTGATGGCATCATTGGACGTAAACCTATCCAGTGAGTGAATGACCTTGGACGCAAGTTTAAAGCCAAAATAAGCAACTGGTAACAGGGCCTTATGCGTGAATGTCTACATGTTTCCTTTCACTTTCTTGCTCATTAGCATCAAAGCCAGGTTGGTGATTTGTGTGATTTCACAATATTATTACGAAGCTTTGATAATTGTACATGGTTGGTTAAAATCTGGGTCAGCATTTTGAAAAGAAAAAGTAGTGACAATAAACACAGCTGAAAATGTTGAATTATTTCTCAGTAAGTGCATTTTGTTTATGTACAGAATCACTCAAAATACGAGGGGCTGTGAAAAGAAAATAAAGTATTGATAAAAAGGATAATCCCACTATTTCTCAGTCAGGAATAGGCAGTTAAACACTGTCATTAACACTAAACCTTTTCCCCTGATGGTTGGCCTTTCTCACAAGGGCCTTTTACTTATTTATTTTTTTGTCACTTGCGACTGGTAGTTTAGAGACCTAGATCCAAGGTGGAGGGTAAATTTTCAGTACTCTCTAGGGCACTTTCCCATTACCTACCCACCACCTCCAAACACACACACTATAGCTGGCCAAGCATACAGGGGTTGCCCACTGAGCGAATCTTAATTTCTGCTGCCTGTCATGTCTTCATGAATATTTATGTGTGTTTGCTGATGAATGAAGGATGGGCATGAAGTTTGAGGTGGGGTGGGGTTGAGTAACTTTATTGTTAGGAATAACAATAAATTGTCTTCTTAGTGGTCCTAATAATGATCATATATACTTTTAGAATAGAAAAGATTTCAATCCCTGATTTTATTTGAAGCCAGGTTCTCTTACTCAGGTTTCTGTATTCCTTCCAGTGCAGCAGTGGTTTTCAAACTGCTTCCAGATGTCCTAGGGCTTCCCAGGGGTGCCTTAGGAATCACTGTGGGAGAGTTGAGTCATTGGGAAGAGCTCAGGCTTTTCTCACATGTCTCAACCATAGCCCCTCTACACTTAACCTAATTTTTTAACTTAAAAAAATACCTTTCTTATTATGTGAAATTTTAAACATATTTATAACTAGAGAGGGCTGGATAATGAACCGCCATGTCAACGTAAGAACATCCAATCCTGGAGGAAATTTTTATAAGGATTTATCAGAGTTTATTTGAACCAAACAAAAGATACTCCTGGAAGCAAGATCTCAACAGATTGAGAAAATGCTTCAGAGAATGACAGTTTTGCAGCTTCTTTTATGCATTTGGAATTAGGGAATGGAGGGAAGATTACATGAAGGTGGGAGAAAGCAAGTGGGGATTGGATTACAGGATAGTTAAGATTATGTGCCCTCTTGAGGGTAGTACTCCTTTGAGGGGTATTACTTCTTGCATTTCAAAGTGTGTTAACCTAGATGCACAAGAACAACAGGGCTGGCCTAAAAACCTTCTACTAACGAAGTTATAGGCTGGGGGCGTGAGTACCCACCATGACCTGCCCAGTTTGGAATTTATGATCAGATCACCCTGTGAGGTTATTTTCTGTTAGATTTATTACAGAGCCCCTTTTTCGTCTACACTCATTTGCCCATTACCCTTCTGTTAACAGAGAGCAGGCCCTTCTCAGAGTGATGTCCAGGCTTGGTTTCCACACCGGGGGTAGAACCAAGTGGAGCCCGGCCTGGATTCTCAGACCGGTGGTCGAACCTGGGCCTTCGAGCAAAACTGGGAATCTTAGCTGTGTCGGCTGCCGGAGGACGGGCCCTCCTTGGGGCTGTGTCTGGGTTCTCGGTGTCTTGAGCAATGAATTGAACGAGATACAGAGGTAAAGTAGTGAAGGAGCAGTTTATTAGAAGAAAAAGTACACTTCAAAGAAATAGAAGCAGGCCGAGCAGAAAGCAGTGGCTCAAGGGCCTGACTAATGAGGCCTTGGTGGTTTTTATTTCCTGTCTTTCTAGGATGGGCTGTTCCTCTTTGGGTGGGGGACCATTTGATTGACACCTGTGATTGACAAGAGGCTATTACCTCATCTTTTTCGACTGTGCATGTTCCAGAATTCAGTCTGTTATAATGATATTTCTGGGCATATGATGGTATAATGAAGTCCAGGTGAAATGAAGGTTGTTGTGGCCTTTACTGCACAGGTGTGGGTGACTTGTCTAATCTAGTTGGGTATTTTGTGCCCATTTGTTTCCTCATAAGGGTATATAATTACAATGAAAAGGGGAAGTTTTGGGTGGAGAGGGGAGGTCTTTTTGGGCGGTCCCATTCTGTGGGTTGTGTTGGACGTGCAGGAATACAGAGACCCAATGCCTGTCTCTAGCTGCCTGCCTTGTTTTCCCTTTGAAAGACGTGATCCCCATAAAATCTCTATGGGAAATTGAGGGACAGGAGATCTTTTCTTCTGTATCTGCTTCCTGTTGGGCAGGGGCGTAGAGCTGTCCCTGCCTACTGGGGGATTCACGGAACTCTCGCCCTATCTGATCTTAGATGCATGGAAGGGGTCTCGAGATCCATCTGGACGACCGTGTTGGCTTCTTTGGTTGGGACTGGTAATCTTGCTGGGGCATCATCTGTATCCCTAAGGCCCCTGAATGAGGAAAAATAGATTTTAATTAATAAATTTTTTAAAGAGCAGAGCTCAAAGCTATTGACACAGGGTGGCTACGTGATGGAAAATCCGTCAGCTCTTACGAAGCCTGTGGCCATTCAACCAGTCACTCAGGTGGTGTCAGTTGTCCAGGAGCCGGGCCCAGGACAGGTTGGAAAGAACATTAGGCTTCAATGATTAAATTAACAAGTATAAATCACAGATTTTAGGGTAATTATCTAATGCAGGGGGTAGGAGATTTCTATGATTCAGGTTAAAAACAATCTATTGTTATGATTAAGAAACTGATTTATAAAATAATTAAGATGCAAGGGGATAGGAGCTAAAAAAACTGGGAAAAAGGAAACTTAGAATCCCTATAAGAAAGGAAACTTAAAGTTTTTCAGTGTGGGGGGTGGGGGCTACCTGTTTGTCCCGTATCTACATCTACGATGATGTACTCTTGGCCATCTTATCAATCTTGTTTCATTTTTACTCTCCCACCCCCTTGAATTATTTTGAAGCAAATTCCAGACATATTTCATTCATAAAAATTTTAGTATATATTTCTAAAAGAACTGAATTTGAAAGCATAACCAAAATACCATTATCATGTCTAAAACTGTAACAGTAATCCCTTAATATCATCAGCTAACTAGTATTTAAATTTCACAAGACTCAGAAAATTTTTTTACGTTGTCTTGTTTGTATTAATAACCAAAGAAAGTCTACACACTGGTTGATCTAAATCTTGTCTCTCCTAATCCATAGCGTCCCCCCCTCCTTTTTTTTCCTTCTCCTGGCAATTTTATATTGAAGAAACTGGCTCATTTGTCCTGAAGAGTTACCCAATTTCTGGATTTTGCTTATTATCTTTCTATGGTGACATTTAACATGTTCCTATATCATCTATATTTTCTATAAATTGGTATTTGGATCTAGAAGCTTGATCAGATTCAGATTCAATCATTTGTTTTTTGTAAGGATGTCCAACTGTATTTGATTTTCTCTCTTTTTGTGTTGTTAAGATTGATGAGTGGGCTCAGATGTTGTCAACCCACTCTATTCAGTAAAATATTTACTATCAGCTAATGATTTTAGGAGGCACTGATGTTTACTATCATAGATCCATTATTTCATTGGAAACCTAATTAGATGTTGAGACACTTAATTAGATTTAATTTGAACTGCATTTGAAAAAGAGGGTTACACTTTAAAAGCGAAGTTTGAGGGCCGGCTGAGCGGCGCGTTGTTTAAGAGCTGGCTTGGGATGCCAGAGGGCCCTGGTTCGGATCCCACATATGAGGGCCAGTGACGCTGCCCTCTGCAGCTAAGATGCTGAACAACAGCTCAACCTGGAGCTGGGCTGCCGTGAGTTGCAGGCGATGGCGCGCCGTGAGCTGCTGTCCAGAAGCCGGCGACTGATCTGCCTCGCCCGGGAAGAGCACAATGATGGTGCCAACTTGGGCCAGTGAAGCAATGTCCTCCACAACTAGATTGAAGAACAAAAGGACAGCAACTTGTCTGTTCCCCTTCCCCCAGTTCCCCAGCGCTGTTCCCATCCCCCAATTCCCCAATAAAAATCTTAAAAAAAAAAAAAGCGAAGTTTGAAAACTATTGGATTGTAACTATTCTATAACCAATTATAATAGGACCCAGAAATTATGAAGTGGGGACAGTGACTGTAATGAACTTGACTTTAAACCTTTATTTCCTCATGTTTGTTGCTTTTGGCCTACATTCTTTCCCAACCCAACACGTTAGCCCTGACAACGCAAAAGGCCCATATGTTTTAACTTTTGAAGGCCCCAGATGGATGGACTTTCTTACCCTAGAGCCAGGCCTGGGGGAGGGCGCCCTAAGGGACAGAGTGAGAGCTCTGCTTAATGAGCTGAGGAAGTGATTAAGTCCCTGGGGCCTGTGCAGCCTGAGGAAGAGCCTGAAAAGTTGCCTTGGGAGCATCTAAGACTAGACACTCCCAACTGAGAATGAGAGGACCAGTCCCTTATCTTGACCCCTTATTCCATAGCACAGGAGGATTTCCTAGTCTGTCCAAAGGCCTGGTTGGTCAGGCTTCAATTGTGTCACATCTGACATGTCCCAGGCCCAGTGGCCTGGGAGCTGTGTTGAGGCCTGACTCTTCGGAATTCGAAGGTGATGACCTCAGGACAGCTGGAAGGCTCCTTGTTCTGGCCCTGTTCTGAGGAAGGCCAAAGGTAGGCGCCGTCTTAGCAGTAGTTTTGGCTGCTCCTCGGCCGGCAATACCTTATATTGCTCTGGCCAAGAAAAGAGCGGCTGTGGAGCACTTGGTGTTCTCTAGTCTTTGCGGAGGTCACAGGCAGACAGGGCAGGGGAGCAAGGCCTTAATTAGCTAGGGACTGCTGGAGCAAAGCCACCTGGCAGTGTCTTACCTCGGCTCCTCAGTGAAACTGGCTCCTTCTCCTAGTGACAGTGCTAATACTCCCTCCTCTTTTTTTTTTTTAAAGATTTTTTTATTGGGGAATTGAGGGAGGGGAACAGTGCTGGGGAATTGGGGGAAGGGTTTTGTTCTTCAGTCTAGTTGTGGAGGACGTTGCTTCACTGACCCAAGTTGGCATCATCATTGCTCTCTTCCCGGGCGAGGCAAATCAGTCGCCGGCTTCTGGTCGGCCGATCACGGCGGCTGCTGGCTGCTCACGGTAGCTTATGGCAGCCCACTGCAGCAGGGGCTGCAGCCTACGCCATCGTCGGCGACTCATGGCAGGCCAGTCCCAGGTCGAGCTGCCGTTCACTATCTTAGCTGCAGATGGCAGTGTCACTGGCCCTCATATGTGGGATCCGAACCAGGGCCCTCTGGTGTCCCAAGCCAACGCGCCACTCAGCCGGCCCTACTCCCTCCCTTTATATTGTAGCTTTTAGGTCTCAGAGAGATCACTCTTCTTCCCTGAGCTTCAAGACACCTATATGCTGTGTGGTTCAAGGCTGATTTTAAAAGCCAGATAGATGGAATGCCAAAAATTCCTTCAGTCTGTGCAGTGCTTATCAACCACTTAAACACATTTTATTATTTCATGTGTTCCAAACAATTGTTCTGTGAATTGTATAATAGATGAGGAAATTGAAGCCCAGAAAGGAGAATTATTTAACTAAGATTCTAGCTAATTAGACTCTGGATTTGCAGACTAGTGCTCTTTCTACTGATATATGTAGGACAAGGGAAAAGGAGGAGGATGATAAATAAAATGGAATAACTTTTATGTGCCAGGCATTGTAATAAAGTGCTTAGCTTAGTTTCCTCACAATGTTATATGGTCAAACATTTTACCACTCTGAGCCCCAGTGTGGTTAAGTGACTTAGCCATATAGCTATGAAGTGGCTGTGCCTGGATTCAGATCTCAGTCTGTTTGACTTTAAAGTCTGTTCTTTTTTTCATTATACTATATTCTTTGATAGTTGTTTATTCTAAAAAATGTTTATTGAGCTGCAGGTGCAATGCTAGGTACAAAGAATAGAAGGAAGTATAAGATCTAGTAACCTCTGCCCTCACAGAACTCATAATTTGGTGATACTGCTATGATAGAGAGAATGCGGACATAGGGATAGAGAGAGAGAGACGGGGCAATGACAGCTCGGGGGGCCGGGGGAGGGGATCTCCTAGTCATTGGTGGTAGAGGAAGTTGTCAGTGGGGGCTTCCCAGAGAAGTTGGTACCTTGGCTAGTCTAGTGATTAAAGAACATGGGCCCTGGGGTCAAGGTCTCATCAATGACTAGTAATACTTTGGGCAAGTTACTTAATTTCTCTGAGCCTACTTCCTTATCTATAACATGGAAATAATCATATTATCTCCCTCACTTGGGCTGCTATGGAGATTAAGATGAGATAATCCATCTTGAACATTTAGCAGATTGCCTGACATATAATAAGCTCTCATTAATTATTAACCTTTATAATTATCATTGTCTAAACTGTGTTTCTCCCGTATTCAGCTCAAGTGGGGACAAATGAAGACAGATCTCTTAGGACCTCTTATCATCACTAAAGTGGGGGTTTATTTAAGTGATTTTAAAGTAGTCCTTTCAGGCCTAAGATTCTGTCAAAGTGAAAACTGCCAAGTTAATTGTTTCCAAGAGGGCAGCTGTCAAATAACTTTGTATCTGGTAGAAACTCAACCTGGCTTGTGCTCCCTGAAGCCATCTCTGGTCAGCCCCCGGAAATGGCTATATGTGATAAAGACCTCTCTTTTCTCTGCCACGTCTTGGTTGGATAGGCTGGAAGCTGGCCTGGATAGGTAGAAACTTCCTACTCCCCCAGAGCCCATATTCTTCTTCACTAGATTAGCTGAGGTACTGACTTCTCTGGGAAGCCTTCCCTCACAACTTCCCCTACTATCAAAGATTAGAGGGCCCCGTGAGCTTTCCTTGCTCCCTAGCTCTCTCTATCCCTATGTCCCCATTCCCTCTATTAAAGCAGTGAGCATCACCAAACTATGAGTGTCATGAGGGCAGAGATTACTAAATCTTATACTTCTTTGTATCCCTTGTACCTAGCATTGCACCTGCAGCTCTATATAAACATTTTTAAAAATAAATAACTGTCAGGGAATATAGCATAACGGCAGAAAGAAGGAGGCTTTAAAGTCAAACACACTTAGATCTGAATCTAGGCTAACCTTCCCCCAAGCTTAGAGAAAGTCATGTAATTTTAGTAGTCCAAGTAGTTTAGGCATCCTCTCCTACCCTAGGGTTCTGTCCATTTTGGGTAACTGTGGAACGGTACCTTTATACATTTGTACAGTGTACTCTAAAAATAAGTGTTTCTCAGAATACCACTATCATGAAATGACAATAGTTATTACTCTATAAAAGACCTTTGAGATCAACTTTGGAAAAGCTAGGAAACTTTAGTATGATAAGGGAAGATATACAGGGCTTCCTGCATTTTTTTTGGGATCATAGAATCTTTTTTCCCCTCAAAAGAACACCTATTGACATTTTATAAGACATCAGTGTTCCATGGAAAACAATTAGGTTAATGAGCACGAAGTGGCTCCCTGCTTTTCTATTTGTAGGGCTTGGAGAAATAGTATGGCATGCTGTTCTTTGGCTGGCAAGGTCCCTCCAGGGCTCCTCTTCTTTTCACAGGGTAGGTTGTTGTTGCCGAAAGCTGGAGATCTTGGTTAATCCACCAGTCCCTAGTTATGTCCCAGACTCAATGACAGGAGAGTTAGGTAATCAAGCCTCTATAGTTGATCTAGTTTTCTGCTTCTGGAGGGGGTGATAAATGCCCTGCTTTGAGGAATAACACTCACTTCAATCAGAGAACTCTCTGAGTGCTCTCGTTAATTGCAACTGGTCCAGAAGTGAGTTGGTGGGGCGGGGGTGATAGTGGAGACTGCATTCCATGTTTTAGTCTTAGGGAGGTCTGGGTACCAGTCTTCACTCTGCTTTGAGTGAGGTACTTTTACCTTCTCAACCCTGGTTACCTAATTTAAAGATGATTTAGTTGGGCTAGATTGATTGCATTCAATAAACATTTATTAAACATTTACTATGATCAGTCACTGTTCTAGGGTAATAGGGATGTACTGATGAAAAACCAGACACTGCTTCATGAAACTTAATTTAATAGAGATGATTAGATGATATGAGTGTGGAAATGTATATTACAGATTAAGACTTTAGTAATTAAGGGAAGGCAAACATTTGTATGAGTCACTGTACTCTGGCAGGCTTTCTGGAGGTCGTGTGACTTAATTAGTCTCTAAAACTCTGTTTAAGGTTTATACATTGCAGAAACTCAGAGAGGCATTTGGACTGTAAAAATGACCTGAGCACAGGTAGGAGTGAGCATAGAGAATAGAATGCTCAGGAGAAGCACCCATGGGCCCTCTGCCGAGGGGGCTATTTTCGGGTCAGCTGAAGGTAGCATTGCCAGGGAGAATTTGCAGCTAAGGACAGAGGGAGGAGCTGGGCTGATGGGGATTGGTATTGTGAGTAGTGGGAAGTGATAAAGTCAGAAATGAAAAGGACTGATGAGTTGTAGAATGTGAAATGGTTGGAACAAACGGTTCATGTCTCAGGCTATGAATGACAGAGGGACTGGAAACCTGAATATGGTTATATGTAATTTACTACGTTCTTAACTATGTGCTAGGTACTCTTCTTAGCATTTTTTAATGCTAAGCTTATTTAATTCTTTTAAAAAATTATTTAATTATTTTATTTATTTATTTATTTATTTATTTTTTTTTATTGGGGAATTGGGGAATGGGAACAGTGCTGGGGAATTGGGGGAAGGGTTTTGTTCTTCAGTCTAGTTGTGGAGGACGTTGCTTCACTGGCCCAAGTTGGCACCATCATTGCGCTCTTCCCGGGCGAGGCAGATCAGTCGCCGGCTTCTGGACGGCCGCTCACTGCGGCTGCTGGCCGCTCACGCTGGCTGCTGGCTACACACAGTAGCCCATGGCAACCCACTGCCACAGGGGCTGCAGCCTACGCTGTCGCCAGCAACTTACAGCAGCCCAGCTCCAGGTTGAGCTGTTGTTCAGCATCTTAGCTGTAGAGGGCAGTGTCACTAGCCCTCATATGTGGGATCCGAACCGGGGCCCTCTGGCGTCCCAAGCCAGCTCTTAACCATCGCGCCACTCGGCCGGCCCCAAAATTATTTAATTCTTATTATTAGTGTACATAATCCTTATACCAACCCTAAGAGGGTAGGAACTATTATTTTCCTATTATACAGGTGAGAAAACTGAGTCCCAGAGAATTTAAATAACTTGCTCAAACTCGCGTGGTTAATAAATGGTGGAGCTGGGATTCAGGCCTGGCCGATAGGTTTCCAGAGTCCTTGCTCTTAAATCACCATGCTGTACAGTGTTAGGGAGTGAGAAGCCATCTTAGATTTCCGGCTAGTGAAGCAACTTGTTGCAAGTCGTGTGGTACAGGGCAGTTTCCCAAGGGGGGTACTTGAAGGCAGCAGGACTAGCCACAGGTTGTTGTAGTAATCATCCCAGTTACTTTTGAAGGTATGTAAAAGTCTTGAAGTTATTTCACAAATTACTTCCTGAGATGGAACTGGCAGTTGTCAGCCCCACCTGTAATCTCAGCCCATTTAAGAAATCATTTTCCAAAGAATTTTAATCTATAGGAAGCTTTCCTATCCCCTTTGAACAGGCTGTTCCAGGCAGAGGGGCCCCAGGAATCGGGTCAAGAATAATTCCTGAGTGAGAGTCCGTACAAGCAGCATTTGCAAGAGGGGAAGTTGAATCTATTAAGACTTCCTGTTGCCATTAGAGTATGTGCTCCTGACATGGGGGTTGGGGGTTGGGGGTTGGGGTAGAATCCTCTGTCATGATTAATAGTCCGGTTGCTCATTTTGAGAAACTGGGCAAGTGGGCAGGGGTACAGAGATGTGACAGACATAGTCCTTGTCCTTGAGCAATCCACAGATTACTGAGAAGGTAAGCACACAAGCCAGCACACTCAATATAGTGTCACCAGTGCTACAATAGAGGATCATAGAAAATATACTGGGAGAGAAAGGAAGGAAGGTCTAATTGCAGAGAGGGCCCTGGAATGCATTCTAGACAGGCTAAGTGTGGAGCTGCATGGCATATTCAGGGAGTGGTGAGTTGTTCCTTGTGTTGGACTGTTGGGCTGCTTGGAGGGATCCTGAATGGTAAAGAGCTTAAAACCTATTGGATATTTAAGATGCTGGGACGTGATCAGAGTGGTGTTTTAAAAAGATCACTGATGTTTGTGCTTAGAAGGTTTAGAATGGATAGATTAAAACTAGAGGCAGGGAAGCCAGCTAGAAGACTGTTGCAGTAGGAAATGATGACATTGGAACAAGGGCAGTGGCCCTGGGGGTTGATTTAAGTTGTGTGACTGAAGGATAAGGGAGGAAGTATTAGGTAACTGGGTGTTATTCTGACCCTGTTAACACGTGGAATACAGGATGGAGAGCTGCTTTGGGGAAGTTAATGTTGGCTTGAGATGCCTGCGGATGACATCCAGGGAATGTATCTGTTACTTGTGGGAGAGAATATGAGCTTTGGAGCTCCTGAGAGAGGTAGGAACATAGGTTTGGGAACGTTGGCTTCTAAGAGAATGTGGAAACCATAGAAATAGGTGAAATCACCTGAGTAAAACCCATAAAATGGGGAGAGGAAGGCGTGTGAGGCTAGAATCCCGAGGAACTGTGGCATGTGTAGACAGTACAGTTAGGGAAGGAACCTGAGGGGAGCAGTTAGAGAGGTACGAGAAAGTCCTGACTGGGACGCCAGGAATGAGATGTTTCTGAAAGAAGGTAGGTGTCTATTGCAGCAGAGAATAAGCAGGGTAAGCCCTGAAATGAGGCTACTGAGTCTTTGGTGCCTTGGTGATGGCAGTTTCAGTGGAGGGGTGGGGACGGGAGTTAGTGTGCTGTGACTTAGGGAGTGAGCACAAGGTGAGGACGTAGATTCAGTAAGTACAGACTTCTGAGAAATGTAGTGGTAAGGATGTAAGGAGGACGGTGATGTTTTGAAGAGAAACCAGGGAGGCAGGTTCAAAGATTTTGTTTTTTCAAAGTTGGGGGAGGGGAGTGGGGAGCTGGTGTAGGTTGAGGAAGGAGAGATAGAGAAATGTCTGTCGTCAGTGAAGGTGCCATGCCTCTCTGAATATTCCACATTATTGTGAAAGCTCACCACCTAACCTGTGGTGCTGCGCTGAAGCCTACAGTCACTAGGAGGAGTGCGGGGTAGACAAGAGAGACTTTGACATGAATAATAATTAGTGATAACACCCTATATTGAGTAATCTCTGTATGCCAGGGGTCTTTTTTTTAGGTACATCTAAACACATTAGGCACAATTCTATATAGCTCATCACAACTCCTAGAAGCAAGCATTGTCACCATTTTCCAGATGCAGAAACAGACAAGTTAAGAAAAACGCAGCTAGTTAGTGGTGGAGCCAAAGTTTCAGCCCAGGTCTGTGAAACTACATGGTATTCTCTTTCTGCGCTACAGTGCTGTGTTTTCTGTTAGGAGCTCCATGTGGAGACTCTAAAGAGGATGGGTGGCCCAGAGGGACACAAGTAGAATTCTGGAACTGGTCCTAGCCTGGAGGGAAGGAACATGACTTAATCTCTGGAATGAAGGAGAAAGGTCTTGGTCTGGCCTTGCTCTGCCTTATCTCTGCTCAGCCATTGGCCTTGGTGACCGTTGGCTTTCATTTTATTTTTCTCCGTTTTTCTGTAATTTCCTACCAGGACCTCTGGGATCCCAGCTGCTGCTTGTTACACTGTTTATAGAGAAAAAAAGGATCAACCTCTGAGCCCAAAGGGACTCATCCTTTCTGACAAGCTACGTGTGAGGAATTGCTGAGTTGTAGAATGGCACTGTCTTTGGCACAGGGCACATGGTAGGCTTCTTCCTGATAAGTACAGAGGGTGCCAAAAAAGATGTATACACATTTTAAGAAAGGAAAAAAACTGTATTAAAATTGTAATACAATGAATGACGCTAGCATTCTTTTGATTAACGCCATCTTTTGAGCGAACGTCCTACTACACATTGCTACTGTAATTCAATTCAACTTTGAAAAATAATACATAGACAACGTCTCTTAAAATGTGTACATTTTTTGGCACCCCCACTATTTTTATTTGAATGGAATAATTTTGGATCAGTAGCAAGGAAAAAAACACTGAAAATTATGAGACATTATTTCAGTCTAAGTGATAGACTAGATTACCTTGGTCAAGTCACTTCCCCCTTGCATATTTACTTGACATAAGGTAGGGACTGTGTTTTACTCATTACTATATCCCACATACCTGGCATGTGACCTGAATGGGTGTAAGTTTATTATGGAATAAGTTAATCTGCTCATCTCTTAAATGAGGGGATTGGAGTTTTTGATTTCTAAAAGTCATTCCAATTCTGAAAGTATATTGTTTTATGAGAATTTATATGCTTTAATTATAAAATAGTAAGCACTGTTATTTATTTAGCACCTACTATTTGCACTGTATGAAGTTCTTTACATATTTATTTAGATGATTTTTTTAATTTTAAAATTTTTTCTGTGTCCTTTAGAAATATTATGGTCACTTGGGCAATAAGGCACATGAGAGCAGTGCTTGAGCCTGAATATACTGTTGTGGCACTAGTGCTAAGCACAGTTCTGGGCTCATTAAGTATTTATTGTACAAGTGCATGAATGGATATCTTATCATTACAGCAGTCCTATAACATAGGTACTTACCTCCATCTTACACGTAAGAAAATTCAGGTTCAAAAGTCATGGAAGTAGTAAGTAGCTAAGATGAAGGATTCAAACCCAATCCTGTCTAATTCTAAAACTGGTGCTTTACTTAACACCACAATGTCTCTACTTATCTGATGTTTTAATTGAAAATTTGAAAGGAAGGAAGGGATTTGAGGGATTGGGGATGGGCTTAGAGGTTGGGCACTGAAGTTTAAGTATACATGATAAGAGTTGGCAAGTTTCTCTAGCACCTTAAGAAAACAAAAGGGTTATAATAGCAGTTACTATTCATTGGGTACTTGAATTATTGAGTAATAAATAAATAGTATTTAAAAGCCACTTTCATAGTTTTAGTTATCGTCTGTTTGTTGACAACTCTCAAATTTGTGTTTTCAGTTCAGAATTCTTCTCTGAACTTTAGACTTGTGTATCCAATCTCTTAATTGACATTTTGGATGTCTAATTGGCATTTTAAATTTAACAAGTTCACACTTACATTTAGTCTGTCAGCAAATCTTATCGTTTCTACCTTTAGGCTTCAGATCATAGCCTCTTAATTAGTTTCCCTGCCTTTGCTCTTGCCTGCCTACAGTTCCAAATAGAGCGGCCAGAGTGATCTTTTCAAAACATAAATCCAGTCATAGCTCTACTGTTCAGAATCGTTTAGTGGCTTCCCATAGTTCTCAGAGAAAAAGCCAAACTCCTGAGAGTGACTTGGCTCCCAGAGTTACCGGCTTATCCTCATCCCCTCTCCACCTGCTCACCCTGCCATCATTGCTTCCTCACTGTTCTTTGAACAAGACAGATAGGCTCTTGCCTCAAGGCCTTTGCATTTGTTCTTCCCTTTCTCTAACTTTCTGCACTGGCTCATTATCTCATTTCCTTCAGATCTTTTGGTCAGATGTCATCTTCTCAGTGGCTTTCTTCAGTCATTCTATTTAAAAATAGCAATCCCTTCCCCATAGCGTACCTCAGCCTCTATTTTCAATTTTATTTTTCTTCATAGCGCATTTATTACCCTCTGACTTTTTTTTTTTTTTTGGTCTACTTCCTGTTAGTTCCATAAGAGCAGTGATTTTTGTTTACTGCTGAATCCTCAGTGCCTAAAATACTGACTGGCACATAGCATGTGCTTAGTAGATATTTGTGGAATGAAATATTTTGGGCCAGGTACATTGCTAGATGCTTTATATATATTTGTGTACTTCTGAACCTTGCAAGATACCACTATTACTTCATTTTACCAAATGAGGAAAGTGATTTACCCAAGATTGTATGGCTAGAAAGTTATAAAGCCTAGATCTGTTTCACTTAATACATTGCCAAGCCCAAATAAAATACTATAGAACGGCAGAGTCTAAATATTGTTGCTTTGCTACTGAATGGAGTGTGTAAACCACAGGCCTAGAAACCAGAAGAAAGGCAGAGTCTGAATGTCCTGAACTGGGCATTGTTCATTCACTCACATGGGAACCCACTGATATTTGTAATGCTACTGTAGCCGGAAACCTGAAACACCTAGAAAAAAACCTTTGTGTGAGATCTGCCTATGCACTACTTGACACCACCTTTGGCTTGTGTACATAGAAAGTCAGAAGAGTTTTGTGATGATTTGGAAAATTTTCTCCCCTCTTCTCTAGGAAAGACCTTTCTTTTGCTAGTTTAGAATAACTTTAGGGTTACTTTGGGCTAATTGCTTCATATCACCTTTCTTCACCAAGGTTTAACGTCAGCCAAGGTCAGAGTGCAAACCATCTCTAGGGTATACTTAGTGTGACTTTCTCTGTGGTATGGTGATTGGGAAGGCCTACGTCAGAGCTGTCCCCAAAGTAAGATGGGCTGGAGTCAGAGATATCTCCAAGGTGAAATGAGGCTGGGCTCAAATACCATCCTAACAGAGCTGCGTCATTAGGTCAGAAAAGATGGTGAGGGAGAGTAAGATCAGGATCCAGCCCCTCAGCTGGCTGGGATATAGCGTATCTCCTAAGTCCCAGGTACCAGTAGCTTTTTAAAAAAGTATTATTAAATTTATTGGAATGACATTGGTTAATAAAATTAGATAGGTTTCAAGTGTGCAGTTCTATAATACATCATCTATATATTGCATTGTGTGTTTACCACCCAAAGTCAAATTTCCTTCTGTCACCATATATGAGGTGTGATAAAAAAATACGGTGAATGTTTAAATTAAAAAAAAAATTTCAGTAAAAGACACATTGCCATTAATCCCCCTCAAAATACTCCTCCTCGCTTCAAACACACTTATTCCATTGTTTTGACACTTTCTGAAGCAATTCTGGAAGTCCTCTTTTGTGAGTGTCTTTAGTTGCACTGTCATGGCTGCCTCAATGTCCTGAATTGATTCAAAATGTTTTCCTTTCATGGTCATTTTGACTTTGGGGAAGAGCCAGGAGTCACACAGTGCCAGATCTAGTGAATAAGGTGTATGAGGATACACCGTAATGTTTTTATTTGACAGAAATTGCCATACCAGAAACGATTTGTGACACAGAGCATTGCCATGATGAAGGATAAAGTAAAGACACTCATGAAAGAGGACTCCCAGAACTGTTTCAGAAAGTGGCAAGAACGATGGGATAAGTGTGTTTGAAGCCAGGGGGATTATTTTGAGGGGGGTTGCTGGCAATGTGTCTTTTACCGTAATAATGTTTTTTTATTTAAACATTCACCACATTTGTTGATCACACCTTGTATTTGACACCAGTAACTTTATTCCCCGTATATATATGTGTATATATATATATATATTTAAAGATTTTTATTGGGGAATTGAGGAAGGGGAACAGACAAGTTGCTATCCTTTTGTTCTTCAGTCTAGTTGTGGAGGACGTTGCTTCACTGGCCCAAGTTGGCACCATCATTGCGCTCTTCCCGGGTGAGGCACATCAGTCGCCGGCTTCTAGACGGTCGCTCACTGCGGCTGCTGGCCGCTCATGTTGGCTGCCGGCTACACACGGTAGCCCATGGCAACCCACTGCAGCCTACACTGCTGCCGGTGACTCATGGCAGCCCAGCTCCAGGTTGAACTGTTGTTCAGCATCTTAGCTGTGGAGGGCAGTGTCACTGGCCCTCATCTGTGGGATCCGAACCAGGGCCCTCTGGCGTCCCAAGCCAGCTCTTAACCAACGCGTCACTTGGCCGGCTCCCCCCATATTTTTTATTGTGGTAAAATACACACAACATAAAATTTATCATCTTAACCATTTAAAGTGTACAGTTCAATATGTATTAAATACATTCATAATGTATCCATCTGCATAACTCTTTTCATCTTGTAAAACTGAAACTCTATACCCATTTAAACAATAACCTCCCCCCATACCTCTTTCCCCTCAGTAGAATGGCAATCACCATTCTACTTTCTGTTTCAATGATTTTTGACTACTCTAAAACCCAGTTACCAGTAACTTTGGGGTGAGAGACTTGGTGAAGCCCTGGGCTTATAGGACCCAGACAGAGGGAACAGAAGCAGATGTATTCAGGATAAGGCTGTTCTCAGTAATATGACTGAAGTAGGAAAGGAGGAGGTGGAAAAAACCGCGTCCTGTGGTGTGATACGGTCAATGACGTATCCAGAGAATAGTGAACAGTGAACTGTGGATCAGCGTGGTCCCCAGGGTAAAATAAGACTGAGATCAGAGTAGTTCCCAGGGAATAATGAAAATAGGATGAGAACTTTCCCTAGGGTAAGATAAGCCTGGGGGAAAAGCATATGGGGGTGACAACACCATCCAGGGTGAGAGAAAGAAAATAGCATGTTTGAGCAGTCACAAGTAGCAAGGCAAACATAATGAGAGGAAGGAATTTTAGAGCAACATGTTTAGGAGATGAGGCTAGGGAAACAAGCCAGATGTCAGATCGGAGAGAGCCTCGTATGTCATGTTAAGGATTTTACACTTTATCCTTTGGGCAATGCAGAGCCACTGAAAAGTTTTACATAAGGCATAGACATGGTCAGATTTGCATCTGGTCACTATGCCCTGTGTTCCCAGGGGAGCTGAGGTCAGGAAAGGCTCGAAAAAAGTATGGCAGCCTAGGGACTGTGGGCAGATATTTGCCAAAGCTACAAGTATCTGGCACATTAGTCTGAGCAGAAATGCCTGAGGAGTGGGCGGAGCCTGACTTTGGTGAAATCCCAGAGGCTTTCCTGTATCTTGTCAAAAACTAGAACCTTAGTGGTTGCACAGCACGGTGAATGTACTAAATGCCACTGGAATGTTCACCTTAAAGTGGTTAATGTGTTATGTGAATTTTACCTCAATAAAAAATGCTGTAAAACCAAACCAAACCAAACAAAACGGAGACTTTGTCCTGCCTCAGTCTTGGTAGGGGTTGGCCTGGGGTGCTGTTACTGCCTTTCCTCTCTCCCTAAGGGTTTGGTTTATTGATGGTGGCATTGGGGAGTCAAGGATGCGACTAGGCATAGCAGCAAGGATGTGAGCCCAAAGCTTTCCTTATTTTGGTCCATCCTTCCTATTGGCTGCCAGAGTCATCTTTCTAACAAGTCAGTCTAACAATGGCCCTTCCCTGCTCAGAAGTCTCTGTTGCTTTCCCATCCCTGGCAGATTATAAAATCCAGCTTTTGATTGAATCTGGTGTTGATGGCATTCCATGATCTGGCTTCTGCATCTTGTCTTTTCAGCAAATCAGTCAATCCCTCTCTTTCTCTCTCTCTCTCTTTCTCTCTCTTTTTTATTCATGCTTTCTATATTGCTTGGAATGTCTTCCTACCTTTTCTATGTGGTAAATTCCTCATCCTTCAATACTCAGCTCCAGTGCCACCACTTTTTTTGAAGTCTTTTCTGTTCTCCCTGCCCATATGCAGGCAGTCCATTCCACTGTTATTCTTCTGTTATACGTTATGTGTTTCTCTGTTAACTATCTCACTGTATTGTGATTGCCACGCAGATTGGGAGTGTTTTAAAAACAGGGACCTACTTTGTTTTTTTTTTTCTGTAACCCCTGGCCCAGTATTGTACAGAGAGAGCGTTCACTGTTTTTGTTTTGTTTGAGAAACTTTTATTTTTCCACCATAAATACCCACTCACAAAAGGCAAATAATAGGCTGTGTTGGTATTGGTCAATGTAGTGAGGCTAACAGGGGCGTCAGTCCATAAAAGTCTTGTTCTTTTCTTTGCCCCCTAGCCAGGAGGTTCCCCTGAATAAAAACTGCAACCTCAGGGTAGCTGGGCTTGGGAATAAGTTCTGTTAAACAAGACAAATAATAATAATAAAATAATAATAAAGATCTGAAGTGAATATAGCAGAGACTGTTAGTTGTCTTTGCCAATACTGACTTTCATTTTTTCTTTAATGATAGAAAGAACACTTGAGTTTTAGTGAGACACATAGCTGCCCAGCCTCCTTTGTAACCAAGTGTGGCTGTGTATCTAAGTTCTAACCAGTGGGATCTAAGTGGAAGCGGTGTGTCTACCACTTCTGGGCCATGTGCTTAAAAGGAGTGGATGCGTCCTTCTCTTGCCCTTTTCTCCTTCCTGCTGGCTGGGAGATGAGAAGAGTTACCACGCTCTTTTTGGTCCCAGAGATGGAAGCGTCATGTTGAGTGAGGATGGCAGAGTTCCACTCTCAATCCCTGACTGCCACTGCTCAAGTGTTACATGAGAGAGGAAGACAATTCTCTTTGGTTTACTCTCCTCTAAGTCGGGGTCTCATAGTTACAGCAGCTTGACCTGTGCCTTCACCCGTGCAGGGAGCATCAGGTTGCTGCTGTTCCTGGATGCCCCTTAGACTACTCCCTGGGTTCCTGACCATTTCTTGCTGTGCCTTGCCTCTTAGCCCTAATTCTTGCTGCCCAGATAATTCCCTGAATTCCCTCATGTACTTAAAAAACAATTTTATTGAGGTAAAAGTCACATAACGTAAAATTAATGATTTTAAATTGAACAGTTCAGTGGCATTTAGTAAGTACATTCTTAAATGTTGTACAACTATCACCGCTATCTAGTTCCAAAACATTTCCATCATTCCAAAGTAAAACACCATACCTATTAAGCAGTTTCTTTCCATTTCCCCATCTCCCTGGCAGCTATTAGTCTGTATTCTATCTCTGTGGGTTTATTTCGCATAAATGAAATCTTATATTGGATTGTTGGAAAAGTCATGATGTATTTTTCCTATGTTTTTCATTGCAAAAATGCATCATGACTTTTCCAACAACCCAATAATATGTGGCCTTGTGTGTCTGGCTTCTTTAATTTAGCATAATATTTTGCAGGTTCGTCCAACTGTAGCATGTATCAGTACATCATTTATTTTTTTTAAAGTTTTTTAATTGTGGTAAAATATATATCATAAAATTTGTCATTTTAACCATGTTAAAGTGTACAATTCAGTGGCAATAATTACATTCACAGTGTTGTGCAACCATCATTACTATTTCCAAAACCTTTGTCATCACCCCAAACAGAAACTCTGTACCCATTAAGCAATAACTCCCTATTTTCCCCTCCCCCAGCTCCTGTTAAACTCTAATCTACTTTCTGTCTCTGAATTTGCCTATTCTAGATATTTCATGTAAATGGAATCATACTATATTTTCCTTTTGTTTCTGACTTATTTCATTTAGCATAATGTTCATAGGTTTATCCATGTTTTAGTATGTATCAAAAAACTTCATTTCTTTTTATAGCTGGAGAAAAAATATACATATTCCACGATTGGTTTATTCATTCATCTGGTGATGGACACTTGGGCTGTTTCCACCTTTTTTGCCTGTTGTAACTAGTGTTGCTATGGACATGTGCGTACATGTACCAGTTTTCAGTTCTTTTGGCCATATGCGTAGGAGTGGAATTGTGGGGTTATATGGTAATTCTATATATAAATAACCCCCAAATTGTGTTCCACAGCAGCTGCACTGTTTTACATTCCTACCAGCACTGTATAACGGTTCCATTTCTCCACATCTTTGCCAACACTTGTTATTTTTCAGCTTGTTTGTTTTACAGCCAGCCTAGTGTGTGTGAAATAGTATCTTGTGGTTTCGACTTGCATTTATTTCTCTAATGACTGATGATATTGAGCAACTTTTTCTGTGCTTGTTGACCATGTGTATATCTTCTTTGGAGAAATATCTGTTTAAATCCTTTGTCCATGTAAAATTACATTGTCCTTTCGTTGTTGAGTTGTTAGACTTCTTTATATATTCTGGATACTAGACCCTTATCAGATATGTGATTTGCATATATACTCTCCCATTCTATAGGTTGACTTTTCATGTCTTTGATAATGTCCATTGTTGCACTGTAGGTTTTAAATTTTTTTATTTATTATTATTTTTAAAAGAAATTTTAGGGGGTGGGGGGGCAGGGAAAAAAAAGAAATTTTATTGGGTAACAGTGTGTTCCTCCAGGACCCACTAGCTCCAGGTCAAGCAGTTGTCCCTAAATCCAACTGTGGAGGGCGCAGCTCCTTGGCCCATGTGGGAATCGAACCAGCAACCTTGGTGCTATGAGCCTGCACTCCAACCACCTGAGCCAACCGGCCGCCCCTGTAAGTTTTTAATTTTTATGGAGTCCTACTTATTTATTTATTTATTTATTTTGGTGCACATACTTTTGGTGTCATATCTTTTTTTTTTTTTTAAAGATTTTATTGGGGAACTGGGGGGAGGGTAACAGCGTTGGAGAATCGGGGAAGGGGAACAGACAGGTAGACAAATTGCTGTTTTGTTCTTCAGTCTAGTTGTGGAGGACGCCACTTGACTGGCCCATGTTGGTATGATCATTGTGCTCTTCCCGGGTGAGGCAATCGGTTGCCGGTCGTTGGTCGGCTGCTCACAGCGGCTCCCGGTAGCTCACACTGGCTATGAGCCGCTCACGCTGGCTGCCAGCCACTCATGTAGCTCACAGCAGCCCACTGCAGACCTGCTGCAGCCTACGCCGTCGCCGGCGACTCACAGCAGCCCAGCTCTAGGTCGAGTTGTTGTTCATCATCTTAGCTGTAGAAGGCGAGCGTCACTGGCCCTCAATGTGGAATCCGAACCACAGCCCTGCTGCTCAGAGCTGGTGCTCCCAAGTAAGCTCTTAACCAGCTGAGCCAGTCTGCCGGCCCTTGGTGTCATATCTAATAATCCATTGCTAATCCAAGGTAATGAAGATTACCTCTATGTTTTCTTCTAAGAGTTTTATGGTTTTAACTGTTATATTTAGGTTGTTGATCCATTTTGAATTAATTTTTGTATGTGGTGCAAGTCTAATGCACTTTTAGACCCTTCAGATCCCAGCAGATACAGAAGTTGCGTTAGCTGCTGTTAGCTGAAGTTAGCTTCTCACTAGGTGCATCTCAGAAGACATTTCTTCCTCCTCAGATCCTATCGACTGATGTGCAGTCGATAGGTCTAGGGCTATTTTGAAAGTAAGGCCACTGACTTTCAGGGCTGCCAGTCAGTTGAGTGCCACACCCTTATGTAAATACAGTGGGATGCTGTGCCATGGGCTTGTTTATATCACAGCCTGTGAGGAAAGGGAGCAGGGTGAGGCTTGATTGAAATGAGCAAAGCTGCCAGGGCAGGGGAACAATGCTGTTAAGTAGCAAGTCTGCACTGAGCCCAGTCAGGTTCCCAGCGCTGAGAACTGTGCAAAGCAGTAATGAGCAGTGAAAAGATATTTGGAGAGAGGCCTTGATTTCAAATTGGATGACTTCAGGTTAGTCAGTTCTCTCTGTTCCTCAGTGTCTTCAAATATACAATGTGAATGCTGACTTCACAGTGTATTTTGTTTTTGAAGATCAGATGAGATCATCAATGGGAAAGTGATTTGGAAATTGTAAAATGCTGTGCACATTTAGGACTGTAATGGGGAGTCAAGGAGAAGACTGTCTTCTGGGAGCATTTTAAAAAATATTCTTTCCCTGACTGTGATTTATAGGAAAGATTTGGGGTTTATTGACCAGATGGAGATTTGGGGTTTATTAACCAAATGGTATTTTTCAATTTTTGTCCAAATAATTTTACATTTGTTATGACTCTTTTTTTTTTGGTAGGTGATGGAAATACAACTCAGACTGACGTAAGCCAGAGAGAGGGACTTACTGACTGAAGTAGCTAAAAAGCCTAGTAGGATAGATGTACCTTCAGACACAGCAAGATCCAGGGACTTGAGTGATGTCATTTGGATCTAATCTCTTCCTCTTGGCTCTGCTTTTCTTTGTTTTGGTGTCATTCTTAGGCAGGTTCCACCCATGCAGTGGCAAAAATAGATATCAGCTTTGGGTATGTATTCTGCCAGCTAAGCAACCACTATTGAAAGATAATACCTCTTTCCTGGTGGTGCTGGAAGCCCTGGGTATGATTTTGGCTTGGGTCCTGTGCCCACCCTAAAGTAATCACAGTGGCCAGAAGAATGCTGGACTTTCATTGGCCAACAGAGTTAAATTCTACTCTTAGTCAGCTCCCCTGGAATCGTGGACTGAGAGCAGGGAAGAAGATGCATTTACTCAAAGAAGGGGTTTGGGAGGTTGGGGCAGTCGTTTTAAATTGCAAAATTCATACATGTCTGCTCCATAATTGAGCCATTTTTATTTTTAAAAAAGTGTGTTTCCAATATTTAAAACCCAGCAAAGATAGAGCTGCTCTGCTTGAAGAAGTAGATGTTTGCCGAGGAACCTGGGCAGGAGGCTGGGGGAAAGGAGAGGCCTGCAGAGTTAATTGAAAACTGCTGGACAGTTTATGCAATAAATATTTGTTTGAAGTGTGATAGTCCCTCAATCCTTTTTTCCCTATCTTTCTAGCCTTTTGTAGAAGAGATTGTATTTTCCTTCTAATCAGGGAGAGTGAGGTAATAGCAGAGCCATTTAGGGCCTGGGGTTGAGGATGCCAGGGACATTGCTTAGTCCTGACACCAAAGGGTGCTTTTTTTTTTTTTTTAAAGATGCCACAAGTCTTTCAGGTTTAAATAGAGACACATACAGAACAGGAAGAAGTCACTCTACAGTGTATTGGTTAATGTGAATGATGAAATATATTTGTATCCTATGCATTTTGCAAGTGTCCAGTCTGCAAGAGTGTATAGAGCCTGAGCTGGATTCTGTATTGTAAATTTGAGTGAGGGTGAAAGCTGCCCTCATACACAGCCAGCTCAGCCATTCAATTTTTTTTGAGATATAATTCACATAACATAAAATCTGCCATTTTAATGTATACAATTCATTGGGTTTTTAAAATTTTTTTTCTTTTTTTCTTTTTATTGGGGAACAGTGTGTTTTTCCAGGACCCATCAGCTCCAAGTCAAGTAGTTGTTTCAATCTAGTTGTGGAGGGCGCAACTCAGTGGCCCATGTGGGTATTGAACCAGCAACCTTGGTGTTATGAGCACTTCACTTTAACCAACTGAGCTAACCGGATGCCCCGAGTTTTTTTAAAAAACAAATTTTGTGCAGCCGTCACCACCATCGAATTCCAGAACATTTTCATCATCCCAAAAAGAAACCCCATTACCCATTCAGTAGTGACTCCTCATTCTCTAGTACCTGGCAACTATTAATCTACTTTCTGTCTCTGTGAATTTGCAGCTACTTTATCAGTGGTTATACTTAAGTAGTTTCTGCCTGCCACCCCCACAAAATTTTATTTTTTGTTATTTTAAAAATAAACCTTTATTTTAATAAAAGAAACCTTATACTGGAGAGGATCTTTCTTGTACATTTTTCCTTTAGTGGCCCTTAAAAGCAGTTCCTTTTGTATTTCAGTATGTAATAGAATGCAGCAAATACCTTTAACTGGCATATGAAAGAAAACATGTATCTTACTGTATAGCAAATCTCTCATGCTCCATAATTTGTAATATTTATTTTTTTAAATGTTAAGAAATATTTTGTATATGTCATTCAAACACCACTTGCTGACAAATGAGTGCAGTTTAAAAAATATTGCTTTTTATGTGTTATTTAATCCCATTTTTTACTGCAGTAAGAAAGAACTAGGGTTTCACCAATGATATGTGCTTTTTGTTTTTCACTATTAAGCAGGAAACCTATAAAGAGACTTCTTTTTAAAAAAATTTTAAAATTAAGTTTATTGGAATGACATTGGTTAATAAAATTATATTGGTTTCAAGTGTACAATTCTATAATACATCATCTATATGTTGTATTGTATGTTCACCACCCAAAGTCAAATCTCCTTCCATCACTATTTAACCCCCTTTATCGTTTTCTACCTCCCCCTCCCACTTATGTCTGGTAACCACTAAACTGTTATCTGTTTCTCTGAGTTTTTGTTTGTTTGTCTTGTTTGTTTATTGCTTTCAGTTTTATATCCCACATTTAAGTGAAATCATATGGTTCTCAACTTTGTCAGACTTACTTCACTTAGCATGATACTCTCAAGATTCATCCATGTTATTGCAAATGGCAGCATTTCATCTTTTCTTTTGGCAGAGTAATATTCCATTGTATATATGTACCACATCTTCTTTATCCAATCACCTATTGAAGGACTGTTTGGTTGTGTCCATGTCTGGCCACCATAAATAATGCTGCAGTGAACACAGAGGTACATAAATCTTTACGGATAAATGTTTTCAGATTTTTTGGGTAGATACCCAAAAGAGGGATTGCTGGGCCATATGGTAATTCTATTCTTAATTTTTTGAGGAACCTCCATACTGTTTTCCGTAGTGGCTGCACCAGTCTACATTCCCACCAGCAGTGTATGAGGGTTCCTTCTTCTCCACAGCCTCTCCAACACTTGTTATTACTTGTCTTGTTGATGATAGCCATTGTAACAGGTGTGAGGTGATATCTCATTGTGGTTTTGATTTGCATTTCCCTAATACTAGTGAAGTTAAGCATCTTTTCATGTATCTGTTGGTCATTTGTATATCTTCTTGGGAGAAGTGTCTGTTCAGATCTTAAAGAGATTTATTAACTGGATTGAGTATCTCCAGACTTTAAACATCACAGAAAATTGATAGAGGTTTATCTTTGGATTTAATTTTTAGATGTGTTTTTCATCATGATAGCTTTATTTCATTATTAATTAATACAAGGGTCAGCAAACTATACCTGCTTCTATAAATAAAGTTTTATTGAAACACAGCTATATTCATTTGTTTGCATATTATCTATGGCTACTTTTGTACTATAATGACGGAGTTATTTAGCTGTAATGAGAATGTATGGCCTGTGAGCCTAAAATATTTAGTACCTGGCTGGCCCTTTACAGAGAATGTTTGCTTACCTCTGATTTGATATATATACCAACGCACAATGAATCTATATTTTAAGTAGTCTTTTGATAATTTTGAATTTTTTGGGCCAGCTTTCTGTTTGAACCAATTAGATTGTTTTTACTTTGTAATATAGCCAATAGAGAGCTTATACTAGTTATACAAGGATCAGCTCTGTCACTTTCTCATTACTGTTTATTTTTAATATTTTAATACTGTAATTTTAATATTATGTTCAATCCATGGGGATTATTTTTTGTTTTTGTTTACTTATTTGCAAGAATCCCTTAAAATAATTTGACCGTGTGATGAAAGTTGGTTTAGTTGGGAAAAAATAGAAGCTATAATTCATAAGTTCATTTAATCAGACATGTGTTAATTGTGGCATGTCATGGTATTCTGAAAGCAAATGAGTGACTGCAGACACTGGTGTTCTCCCTTCAACCCTGTGGAGCTCCCACTCTGATCTCAGGATGCCCTGTACGTGGTATACACCTTGTGTATGGAAACATCTGACATACAGACTCAGAGAGGGCACATTGTTAGTCTGTACAGTTAATACTGGTAAAGCATGATTCTTACATTTTAAGATTAAAGTTAATATAAAGCAAGAGTTTGAATTTCTCTTTCTGTACTTTCATGGGAAAGTCTTATGTACCCCACTTGGGAGATGACTGGCTTAATATACAGTATGTAAATTCTTCCTGAATGTCGGCATAATCTCTGAATATAAATAAAAGGTTGTAACATACTAAGAATTGAGCTGTATGTCCAGCAAAGACTACCTTGTGTGGCTAGTACTGTCAGCAGCGGCAGTTAGAGAATCTGGAAGCCAAGCAAAGCCTCATCTTACCTCGATGCTTCATCTGCTCTTTTCCCATGTGGACAGCCATCTCTCTTCTGATAAGATTTTATATCTGCAGCTAATAGAGAATTGAACCTTACAATGGAGGATATAATGTGTCTTCCTGCCAATCTGTAACCCACCAGAAACACTTCAGTGAGCAAGACCACCACCTAACAGGCCCCATTACGTGGGGATTTACTTTGGGGAGCTGACAGAAGTTCAAGTATGGAGTCATACTACCTGGGTTCAAATTGTAGACTCCTGTTTTATTAGCTGCATATTCTTAGGCAAGTTTATTTTAACCTCTCTGTGTCTCAGTTTCCTCTTATGTTACGTGAGGAGAACAGTACCCAATTTAGAAGGTTGTTATAAAAAATTAGGTCATCCATATAGAGTGGTTGGGATAGTGTCTAGCACATATGAAGTGTTCAGTTAATGTTTGTTAGTGTTTCACATTTTTTTTTTTTTTTAGCTGAGCCATCCTGCCACCTGTTGGCAGCTCTGTGGCAGCTCAGCTCAGGCCGGGCATCGAACCACTGTTGCTTAGAGCTCAAACTCTTGAGCAAGCTCTTAACCAACTGAGCCACTTGGCCGGCCCGTGTTTCACTTTTTGAAGGTTCAGATTTGGTCAGTACACTGAGAATATTTATCTCTTCAAGTAGACTCTCTTAACCAAGTTCATGAGACTGATATATACAAAACTAGAATGCCAATTTTTTTTTTTTTTTTTAGCTGAGCCATCCTGCCACCTGTTGGCAGCTCAGCGGCAGCTCAGCTCGGGCTGGACTCAAACCGCTGTTGCTCAGAGCTCAAACCTTTCAGCGAGCTCTTAACCAACTGAGCCACTCAGCCAGCCCTAGAATGCCAATTTTTAAGTTTACCTCAAGAAATAGAACTGTCACATTTACTGGAATGCCTGTGTTGGTATGACCAACGCGTTTTCTACCTTTGGGTACCATGAAACACCAAATTCTAATCATAAAGGTTATGGTGAACATAGAATCTGAATTAGGGACATCAGTTAGATGATTCCAGTGTTTTGTATATAATGCCGAAGTGGCTGAAATGAATATTTATTACCCTTTCCTGCGTTTAAGAATTTCTTCACTTAAAATGCCAGACATTGCACTTTCAACAACCTCTTTTGCAGTTTGCCATAGGTTCTTTTGATCTGGTCCCCTCACCATGGGCTTGGACCCTGAAGCGCTGGTGATGCAAAGATGCAGAGACTGCAGTGGTGGTGGTGTATGTAGCAAGATCAAGTTTCTGGGCAGCAGTGGTAGTGGTGTTACAGTGGCTATATTATGGTGGCTTGGGATAGAGGAGGCTGGCAGTTGAAGCTGAGGTGTGCTAACCAGACTAGTTCTGCTGCCTGATTTTAGGCGTTGTTCTTGGCACCCACCTCTGGTTTTCCACTACTCCAGGTGAGTCTGAGCTTCTCTTTCAATAAGTTGTTTTTCTGCTTAGTCTACCCAGCATCAGTTTTGCTTGTTAAACTTGCAAACTAAGTTGTTCTTGCAACTAAGAGCCCTGGTTGATAGAGTGGCCACAGTAAGTAGCCTGATGTATTCAACTCACAGTAGGGATGGAAAGGTCATGGGAAAGCAACTGGAATGTTTGGACTTTGTTGGCTTCCTCTCTCCTTGAGAATGTTAGGAGCACTGTATTCCCAGGGCCTAGAATTGTGCCTGGGATGTAGTAGGTGCTCAGTAAACCTTTGTGGAATGAATGAATGATGGGTTCATTCTGCCCATGACCCCAATTGTGTGTCTGCCAATATGTGTGTCTGTGACTCTGCTTTCTCTCAACTCCAGGCCTGGCTAACCTTCCTGAAAAGGACACATTTTTCCTTTAGATATGTTAATACAGATGTAATTCTGTATAACAGTTAAATTTTACTGACTTGGCAACTATTTTGTCTTTTAATCACTTGGTTTATCTGTGCTCTGTGGATTTTTTAGTTTAGCCCTGGGATGTGTGATTGTGATTTTGTGTGTTTGTGTGTGCGTGTGTGTAGAAAAGCACCTCACAGAACCCCAAAGTGCCGACAAGAACTTGAATCCCTTCCTGGTGTCACAGCTTTCCTGGCATTCTGGAAGCCATCACTTTCTGAGTCTTCCTCATGAGGTTAGTTGGTGGAATTGGAGTAAAGTAAAGCCCATACACCCACAGACAGTTCCATACTGCACACACCAACATATAGAACTCCCTTTACATCTCAGATCTGCCATCTAATAACTTTAGACCCTTGGTAGGTTTCCTGCAGATGGCCTGCTTTGCTTTTCCTCTGATGGTGGCATTGATAATTGGGAAAGACAGGAAATACATGCCCTTATTTCCTCTTTTCCTTTCTTTTTTATTTTAAAGCAGGCAGACCTCTGTTACAGGTCTGCCCTTTAAGGAACTGTTTGGGAACTGGCAATTAGCTCCCACCCTCTGATGCCATGAGTTCATTTGCTTATATTTAATGAGCCCATTCCTGGGTGCTATGAGATGATGGTCTTCTGAGGCTGGAGGTGCTGAGATTTCGAGAGGTTGGGATGGCTTGTTCCCAGTTCATCATTGTCTTTGTCTCTCTTCTTGGTGGAGTGGCTGAGGCTGGAGGCATAGGGCAGTACACCTGAGAACCTTCTCTTTCTATCTCTAAACACAGAGTTTTAGACTTTGGATTCTTATAAATCAGGGCTGGGACTTTGAGATGAAGATCTCTGAGCAAACTCATCAAGATGTAAGGATCATGTGGCTTAGCCTTCTTGAGTTTCAGATGTAGACCCAAGCCTAGAGAGCAGTGACTTGTCCAAGGTGACACAGTCAGTCCCGGTAGAGTGAGTATCTGAAGATATTTCCAAGGGTAAAATGAAATCCCTGCAAAGGCCAAGCCCCATCGGAGGCCTACTATAACATAAAGCTAGCAGGGTTGGGGAGGGTGAGGGATTTATTTTGTGGTTTCCTTCCCTGCATCCTGTGAAGATTCAACACCTTACCTTTGGTTGCTTTGGTTTGCTCCCACATTTCCTTATTTAGAGCAGATCCCAGATTGCATTGCTTGCTCTGGAACACACCCCAGCCCTAAATTGTCTGTCTTGGGCCGTAGGTTACCAAGTTTACAGACAACAGTCCTGTGCCTCTGTAGACACGTGACCAGGCTATTCATAGATCTGACGTTCTGGGAGAGCCTCTGCTCTTCCCCCACCTCCCCACTCCCAGCAGTTCGCCTGCTGGTAATTTCCTCAGACAGTTAGACAGAGAATGGAAACAGGGCAATCTGCCCAGCCCCTTTTAGGAGGCAATGTGGGCCCAAGTCTGCGTGAGTAGCCTTAGCCTATGGTCTCTTGGGTCTCTGCTGTATCAGATCAAGTGAAAGTGCTTAGCATTGAGGAGGAAATAATCCTATGCCCTGGGTGGGATTTTTTTTTTTTAAATTTGTGTTGGACCCTCACTATATGAGGCACGGTACTAGGCCCTTTGCATATGTTATAATATTTCAGTCTTCCCTACAACCTGTGAGATTGATATTCTTATTTTACCGAAGCTATTACTAAAATTCAGAAAGATTGACTAAATAACCTACTATTACACAGGTAACACTTGAATCCAGGTCTTCTAATCTTGTCCTTCCTAAATGACAGCTTCCCTGTTCACAACTTCCTGTAGTAAAATTGGGCTAGGATAATTTGGACAGACTATCCTTGGGGACACTTGCATTTTTTAGTGATCACATATAGCTCAGAGAAATGGGGGTGAGCTGAAGGGAGAGGAAGAAGGCCAATCAGTCTGTGGGCAACAACGGGAGTCTAGCAGATGGCTATAGTAGGATGGTACGCACCCACCGTAGGCCCGTGTGACCTTAGTGAACCCTCGTCAGCCAGTGGCTGTCCTGCAGGCTAATGAACCATATTCCTTAGCATGGCACCCAGAGGTGGGGTTTCTGCTTCATAACCCCTACTTTAGCTCTCCTTACTTTGTATTCATCAAATCCGCTGTTATCGTTCATGCATGGACATTTGTAGTCTATATTAAGATTCTAGTCAAAAAGTAACTATTGACAGTTTAGGGCTGAGCAGACAGTTTTGAATCCCCAATTACCCCAGAGTTATTTTGGGCTGGAGTTCTTTCATTCATTCATTCCTTCATTCATGCATTCAGTCATTCTAACATAGTGGGCGGGCACTGCCTCTGTGCCAGGTACTGTACTAGGCCCTGGGAATCAGTATAATGAACAAACAGATATGGTTCCTGCACCCCTAGAGCTTACAGTACAGCAGGGAAGACTTCATAGTGAAGTCTGATAAATGTCATGAGGTATAAATAAGGAATGTAATGAGAGCGTACATATTTCAGGGGAACTTAATATTGTGTAGGGCTTCTGGAAAGAGCTCACATTACCTGAAGAAATGACATTTAAGTTGAGACCTGAGAATTGAGAAAAACTAGCTAAGTAAGTGGGGTTAAGAAAGGTAGAGTACTATATATGCAATGACCTAGATGCCAGGTGATTGGGACAAGGCCATGTCCATACTGGTTCATTTATTAAGCAACCATTTATAGCTGGTAGATTATATCACGCGCTGTGCTAGGGGTCAGGGGACATACAAAACAATCAGACATGGTTCCTACCTACCCTGGAGAAACTCAGTCAGGAACAGTGGCATCACCCCTTGGTAACCAAGGTGCTAAGGTCACCCTAGACTTTGGACTCAGTTTCCTGGGTCTCATGTGACAGTACTTAACACCTTTAGAGAAACTGCCTGTCCTTGAGTGTTTGGCCCACTGGTCAAGCAGAGAGAACATGGACCTCAGCTGGAAGCTTGCAACATTTGCTCTTAGCCCTGGCTTCACACTCACAAGGTCCTTGGTTGATGGGGTTCATCTACAGACTTCAGGTTGATAGAGGTTCAGAAATTGGTTTTTACCCCGGTAGAAACATAGAAGAGGCTTTCTGGCTGAGATGAAGTTGCCTTGGTTTTCAGAGCTCTTGTGTTCCTGGTCTCTTGTATTTGTATTTCAGATTGATTGTGTGGTCTCAGACCCATCCACTGTCTGGAAGACACCTGCAATGATATTTTCGCTCTGTTTCTCTGAGTTCTGGTGCAGCTTAAAGACAAAAGTCTTAGTGGCTGCCTCTCTTGGACTGTGCATTGCATAACTGCAGGGTGCGCTGTTCACACAGACTGTGTTGTAAATGGGGCCACCTGTCCATAATTGCTCAACAGTGCATCACCCTAGCCCTGATTAAAGGGAAGGGAAGTAAAATTTTAAATAACTTTAAATGCACTGACTATATGCCTCAGGCTAGGTGGTTTATAGTCCTTACTTCATTTAATATTCCCAATAATGCTCTGAGGTAAATACTATTACTCTTCTCATTTACAGATGAAAAGGTTGAAGGTTCCCTGAAGCTAGTAAGTGGTGGCTGGGGAGTAGAGCTCAGGTCTGACTCTAAAGCAGAGGTTCTCAACCTGTGGGTCGAGACCCCTTTGGGGGTCGAATGACCCTTTCACAGGGGTCGCCTAAGACCATCAGAAAACAAAAAGATATTTACATTACGATTCATAACAGTAGCAAAATTACAGTTATAGAGTAGCAACGAAAATAATTTTATGGTTGGGGGTCACCACAACATGAGGAACTGTATTAAGGGGTCGCGGCATTAGGAAGGTTGAGAACCGCTGCTCTAAAGTCTCCACTTTTCTCCCACTCCTAGCTGTTTCCCAGAGTGGTTATAGACTTCAGTTCTTGTGTGTCATCTTGTTTCCATGGCTTCTTTGGTCTTGTTTACTTTGACTTGTCTGCCTGGCCCCCCTGCATCAATAACCTAAGGATTCTCAGCATGGCTGAGGCTCAGAAATGTGTCCTGCTAGAGTCATTTTTTTTTCCATCTAAAATTTATTTTTGTGTTTAGCATGAGGCAACAGTATAACCATAGCTAAGGCCATTTTTAAAGCATCAGTTAGCTCTGGATTTGTTGGCTGCCTTTCTTACTCCCGCTCCCACAGCATTCTCAGGAGGACAGAAGCTGGAGATGGCTCCCTAGAAAAAAGTTGGAGTGAAAGGGCCTTGGCTCTGGGCTTGGGTGGTGGGATAAGATCCCCTCAGCCGCTCAGAGTTGCATGGCTGCTGGTGTTAATTGGATCTTTGTAAATTAGTACTTCATGTCCCTTTTCCTAAGGCTCTCATTTCTGTCTTTAAGGAGAGGGCTTACCTATTCAACTGGGGATCCTGGAGCTACTGACCTTGGAGCAGGGAGTGTTTTCCTTCTCAGGGTTGTCAGGGGTGGGTGGGGGGGAGAGGGATGTGTCTAAGGCGGAATCTGGGGAGGGGCGGGAGATGGGGTGGGATGCACATTTGCTGCCCTACCTGCTTTTCAGCACTCTTGCTTCTCTTCCTGTCTTCTCTTGGAGGCTTTGCGGTCCCATTGTGGTCTTAAATAACTCAAGGCTGCTGTGTCACCCATCGTGTGTTCCTGCTCCACTAAACAGCTTGCAGTTCCTGAAGCATGACAGACTTTTCCCTATATCAGGTCTTTGTATATTCTGTTCCCTCTGCCGGGAATGTCCTTCCATCTTCTCTACCCCATACATACCTACTCACCCTTCAAGGACCCTCTTCAGATGGCACTTTTATGTCTTCTCCCTGTGGAGGTAGGCACAGCTACTTCTATGTCTCCACAGGACTTTGTACAGACCTCTGTTGTACCGTGATTATTCACTTAACTATCTGCTGACCTGTCGGCATTTTGAGCCTCTTAAAAGCAAGAAACTGAGTCAGTTTCATCTGTCTTTAGCAGGCACAAGGCCTCAGTGGAGACCAGAGTATCAGTAGTTGTTGACCTGAACTACACGGACGCCAGAACTCCAAGTACACAATTGGGTACGACTACCTTGTGTACCTCCATAAGCTAAAAGGATTCCGTTGCATCATTCACTGTGTTGTGTGTCTTCCAGGCCCCATAGCTGACTCCCAGAGACAACAGTGTTGTGCTCCGCAGATGTTATCTTTGCCTGCTTTGCCTTATGTTGCCCTTCACCTCACAGTGTTCTTCTAAGCCCCTGGGCCTGACCCAGGGAATGAGGAGGGAGGAAATGCCAGAGAGGAGCCACTCTTGGCATCCTGCATTCTTAATTCGCAGGTTTGGCCCCGTGGGGCAATGCCGGGTGAGAAAATGGAAATGAACCCGGCCCCTGTAATAGCAGCTGCAAGGGACCTTATCCAGATCATGAGAGCCATTGCTGCTGCTGCAGCAAGGAGGCACTCTCCTCGCTGCACTCTGGATCGAAGACAGAATCGATTCTTCTTCTAAATTAGCTCACTTGGCTCACCCTGAGATTTCTTTCAGGGCTGAGAGCCTGAAACAGGTCCTCTTACACCTGTTTTTCTACCACTGTCAGGCCACAGACTGAGATTGTTTATTCTTATCCCTTCATTTTATAGAGGAGGAAACAGGTTCACAGTAGGCATGGGACTAGTTCAAGGTCATGTGATTAGTAAGTGTCTGCTGAGGCTAGACACTGGTCTTCCAACTCCCTGCACAGTACTCTCTTTACCACCTTGCTGTCTTTGATATAAGTCTCCTTGTTCTATTTGCAATTCCTGTAGTTTGTGAACTTGGTGACAAGTGAGGCAGCCAGGAAACTTGATTCCTTTTCCTTCTGTCACTCCCAGGCTCCTGCACAGGCTGGACACAGGAGAAATTAAGGGACAAGTTGGTGAAGAACTAAATAATAATCAAAGTTGGCCCAGGAAAACAGTATGGTCTAAATGAGAAAAAGACGAAAGAAAGCAGACCCCTCCCAGTTTCACTGGAATATCTTTGGTTTTGATCACGATTCCTGTGGTTTGGCTTCCCCAGTGTTAAACTCAACCTTGGCTCCAGCATGGAAGGGGTGTGGTTTGCAATACTGGTGTTTTATCTGGTGAAAATCAGGTCTGTAATGAAACTTCTGGGAAAATACCATATCTGGGCTGGTTGCCTTCGGTCTTCAGAGCTCTCCTTTGCTCCCCAGTAACAATCCCAGGACAGACATTGTGTGCAGTATTGCAAACTCCATTACAAATAGATAACATTTGTTGAGTGCTTACTATGTTTGCTGGCACGATTTTAGGTATTTTACAATTCTTTTAATGCTCCATGAGTAGTTACTATAATTTTCTTTTACTTTTCAATTGACTTTATTGAGATATAATTTACATGTAAAATGCAATTATTTTAGGTGTTCAGTTTGACTTTTGACAAATATATATACCTCCATAACCTCTGCTCTGCAATCAAGGTACACATTTCCATCCCTAGGTACTTTTATCATCCTCATTCTATGGAAGGGAAAATGGAGGTACAGAGGAGTTAAAGTGATTTGTCCAAAGTCTCATGGCTAGTAAGTGATAGAACCAGGATCTGAACCCAGGCTATCTGACTCCAGAGCCCCTGCTCTTAACTGTTGTGCTATACCGCCTTCCATCTCCTCATTTGTGATGCAGCCATTACTTCTTTTGCCCTGGTGGTTAAATGCATTAAGAGTAAGATGACATAAGATTACAGTCTAAACACTAAAGGGTCTTGGGGAGCATGAGGCTCGGAGGTAAGCAATGGGGAGGGATGAAACAGCTGTCTCAGTACCCCTAGAATCCCAGGACCAAAGCAGGCAGAGAGCTACTTGCCTTTTGCCCAGCCTATGCCTCTCCAGTCCTGGGAAGAATGGAGTGGACCAGGGAACCTCCTAACAAGGTATAATATAGTGTCTGAAAAAGGGACTGGCTACTAGGCTCACATAACTGCGATACAGAAATGTAGAAGAGGAGAAGGCACAATGGTCTCATATGCTCTGAGCACGACATCTGTGGTGGGCTGCAGCCAGTTCTGGGCTGGGCACCGTATAAGGGCAACATGGAAAGACCGGAGCATGTGTAAAGGAGGCAAGATCTTGGAGAGGGGCCTGGAGAGCTAGTCCTTGTAAGAGGGGTTGAAGGAGCCAGTTTTAGAAGCCCTGAAGAAAAAATGTAATTGTTGTCTTCATATCATTGAAAGGCTGTTCTCTGAAAGAGAAAATCAACGTGTTTTTCTGTGTGGCTTCAGAAGGCATAAGTAGAGCCCTATGGCTGGATGACAGTGTAGCATATTTTGGAAAAATTAAAGTACAGTGGATATGACATACCCCATCAGCTTGGAGTACAAATAAGGTCAGATCTCTTTTCAGGATTAAGATTAATCTCTTGAATGAGTATGAAATTATCTGGAAATTTAGTATGTCTCTCTTGGCACCTTTCCTTTTTCCTCTTTCTCTTTCTGGAATATTCAAGAACTCGACGGGCTTATTTAGCCCAGGAGGGTCAGGCTTAGTTCTGAATAGAGAACTAGAGAATCTTACTGGTCTGCTAGTGGGCCTCATTTTTTAGCTTCTGTTGATACACAATGTGGTTTTCAAAAACGGATCTCTCACAGTATGCTGTTTTCCTCATTTACTGTAGCCATGGGGACTTGGTTCTGCATAAGTTCCAGTGGTTTTTTGAGAGAGGATGATAGCGCTCCTTCAGTCTCACCCTTGGCCTAGGCTCCGTTAGGCTTGAGTTCTAAAAGTGAATGCTTTTAAGTTCACATATATGTATAAACTCATCCCCTAGAGAGGGGAACTCCTATAATCTCCAGTTGGCTGGGTCTAGAACAGGGATCGGCAAACTTTTGAGATGGAATGTACCCAAAGAGTCGCATGTGGCTCGCGAGCCGCAGTTTGCCGACCCCTGATCTAGAAGTATTCCTAGATTCCAGTTCCAGAACCTGTCGTCCTCCATGGTCGTTTTGGTTATAGTATTGAGCTTGGAGCACCCAGTCAGACTTTTTTGTTTCCTCAGCATGAGCGCTTATTGTAGGCGCTTAGTGTCTTTTCCTACCTTTAACTTGACTTAGGATCTCAGTCTGTCAGAGAAATTCTACTAGCAGTGAACCTCAAAAGAAAGAGGGTCAAGGTTTTCGTTTCTGGTCCTGGAAGGACTTTGGACCCTGTGCATATTTGTATTCATTTTCCCCAGCTTTGCATACCAAAGGGTCTTGGGAACAGTCTTTGTCAAGTCACAAAAGATCATATTGGGGCCGGCCGAGTGGCTCAGTTGGTTAAGAGTTGGCTTAAGAGCACAAGCTCTGAGCAACAGGGCCTCCGGTTCGATTCCCACATGGGCCAGTGATGCTGCGCCTGAGCTGAGCTGCCGCTGAGCTGCCAACAGGTGGCAGGATGGCTCAGCTGGTGTAACAACAAGATTGCCTATTCGATGGTGGGCTAGGCCCACCCGCAACTAAGACTGAACTCAGCACCTTGAGCTAAGCTACCACCTGGATGGCTCAATGGATAGAGTGTGTGCTCTTAACAGCAAGGCTGCCGGGTTTGACTCCCGCATGGGATGGTGGCTACGCCCACCTGCAACTAAGACTGAACTCGGCACCCTGAGCTGAGCTGCTGTCCGGATGGCTCAGTGGATAGAGCGCGTGCTCTTAACAAAAAGGCTGCTGGTTTGACTCCCGCATGGGATGGTGGCTACGCCCACCCACAACTAAGATTTAACACAGAACCTTGAGCTTAGAGGCCACGAGCTGCTGGCGGGAAGCCAGATGGTGACTGGCGCCCTCCACAACTAACATTGAAGAACAACAACTTGGCTGTTCCCCTTCCCAAATTCCCCAACACTGTTCCCCTCTCCCAATTCCCCAATAAAAATCTTTAAAAAAAAAAAAGATCATATTGTATCCTTTTCCCCAAGGGTAGTATGTGCCCACTTGTTTTATATTTATAAAAGGGGTCTGCTCAAGAACAAGGGTCTGCCCCAAGATGACTTGATGTTTCTGAGACAGAGAGGGGCTGACAACTTTAAAATGGCAGTTTCTCTAACTAAAGTAGTTTAAATTGTTGTTTAATCTGGTCCTCAGCTGAACAAGGAAGATTTTCCAAACTACTAGAACTCCCCATCATTGGAGTGGGCCACCCAGAAATATAAGTGCTTTGACATTACAACTGTTAAACCGAGACTAGCTACCTAGGGTTACTGTGGAGGAATGCTGAATCTCTTATTAAGACCACCAACCAGAATGAGTAAGGTTAGCATTGCAAGATGTGAGAAAGGGCAACTGGACCATGTAATCTGGTTTTTAAAATGTTGCTTGATCTCTGGGTGTCTCAGAGGATATAGGTGCACATAGGCAGTGCCATCACAATGACCCAGTAATGGACTGGAAGAAAGATGAGAGATGGGTGGGGGTTAGGATGAGTTGGCTTCTAACGACCCTCTAACTCTAAGAGTCTGTGAATCTTCTAGACCTTTCCAACCTAAAAATTCTAGAACTGACTTCATGCTGTGATTCCTGGAAATCTTACAGGTAGGTCCATTAAAGGGTCAGGAAAGGGGGTGACTATGATGAAGTTGAGGTTACCACTGATCTCATTTCTGCATTTCTCCCAACCATTGCTCTCCCTTTAGGCCAGAGAAATACAGATGTAAAAACAGCCTCTTATGTTATGTATGCTTTACCACAATTAAAAAAAAATACAGCTTTATACTTTTGTCCATGATGTTAATCTGTCCTTTTCCTTTTCTCATTTGAACCTCCCAACACCTTGTGATACGGGCAAGTAAGTGATTATTAAGTTCTTTTTAGAGGTGAAGAAATTGAGGTCAAGAGAAATTAAGTAATTTACCTGTCTGGATTATGCACTAGATTGACTGGTATCCTCAGTACTCTTAATAAATACTTGATGAATAAATGAATGAATCAGAACTGGAGCCCAGATTCTCTGTTACCTTGTCCAGTCTTTTGCTTCCATATTATTCTGAGCCCTGTGGGGGCTTTCTGTGAACAACTTTAGGATCGGCTGGGTTTTGCTGATCTTCCCTTTGGGATTCCCTCATTCTGTAGCTGAAGCTGTGCGTTAGAGAGCATCACCCCAATTGTGTTCCCTACAGAGTGGGAAGGGAGAAAAACACTCCACCCACTGTAATTCTTTTTTTGTTACTTGTTTTCTGGGATCTTCATATCATTGCTGACAAGAATGACTCATGAATGACTTCACTATGTGATTTTCTTAGTTAAGAGAACTTTTCCCTTAGCTCTAGAAGTTAATAGTTATGTATGGTTAAGGCCCAGGTGTTGAGCAGCTTTACCTAGGACATAACAGTCCTCTCCTCTAGCTGGGCCCAGACGCATTGCTTTGGTTTGCTAAAACTGCAGCCCCTGTGTGCCTAGCTATGTGTTAGGTGCTGTAGGAGAGTCCTTGGGGTGAGAGGCTCAGGGTCCAGTTGGAGAGACAAGGCACATACATAAACAGGAAAATAGTTTGAGATAGTTTTCAATAAAATGCAAAATCAAATAGTACACGTGTAAGTATTTCCGTGTGAGGACTAGGTCATAAGGGGCTTAGAAGGTGTAGTGGAAGGTGTGTGTGCCTTAGAACTGTGGGCCATTGGCAAGTGAACTCTGCACTACTTTTTCCTTACTGTAAAATAGGCATAGTAACAGCAGCCTCACAGCATTGTGAGGATTAATTGAGGTAACGTGTCTAAAACACCAGCCTAGTGACTGATACATGGTAGGCATTAAACCAATGATAATTCCCTCCCTAGAGGAGCTAAGCCTGAAAGGTTGACTAGGATTTGGGGGGGAGGAAGAGGGGAAGAACAGTGATGGGAGGGGTGGGGTGGGAAGGGGCAGGTCCCATGAGTATGCCAGTCTGGTGTGAGTAGAGGATACATGGAAGAAGCAGTGAGAAGTAAAGCTAAAGCGACAGAAGTTTGCACTTTATCTAAAATAGATGTTATTATGGGAAGTGTTTTTAAGCCCTGTATACGGGTGTGTGTGTGTGTGTGTATCTATATGTCCTTCATCTATCTATCTATCTATCTATCTATCTATCTATCTATCTGTCTGTCTGTCTGTCTGTCTGTCTGTCTGTCTGTCTGTCTATCTATCTATCTATCATCTATCCTTCTTATACTCTCTAGTGTAGTGTAGCTAAGAGCTTGGACTCTATAGCCAGACTGCCTGTCTCTAAATGCCACCACTTAGTTTACTTCTCTGTGCCTTAGTTTCTTTTTTTTTAAATTGAGGTAACATTGTTTAATAACATATAAGTTTCACATGTGCAACATTATAATTCAACATCTGTGTATACCAACCACATCATGCTCAGCACCAAAAGTTAAGTTTTCATGCATCACATACAGTTGACCCCCCCCTTTACCCATTTTTGCCCACCCTCTATCCCCCTTCCCCTCTGGTAACCACCCATCAGTTGTTGTGTATCTATGAGTTTGTTTTTTTCCCTGCTTGTTTGTTTTGTTTTAATATTATGTTTTCACATATGAGTTAAATCATATGGTATTTATATTTTTCTGTATGACTTATTTCACTTAGCATGATACCCTCAAAATCCATCCATGTCTCAAATGGCAGGTTTCACCTTTCATGGCTGAGTAATATTCCAGTATGTGTAAACCATACTGTAGTGAACGTAGGTTTGCATATATTGGGCCATCGGGAAAGTCATGAATTTTTTTCTATGTTTTTCAATGCAAACATGCGTCATGACTTTCCCAGTGACCCAATATCTTTGCAAATTGGTTTTTGTTTTCTTTGGATAAAGACTCAGAGTGGAATGGCTGGATCATATGGTAGTTCTAGTCTTAATTTTTTTGAGGACTCTGCATACTGTTTTCCATGGTGGCTGTACTAATTTGCATTCCCATCAACAGTGTATGAGGGTTCCTTTTTCTTTGCATCCTGTCTTTTTGATGATAGCCATTCTAACAGGTGTGAGGTGATATCTCTTGGTTTTGATTTGCATTTTTCTGATAATTAGTGATGTTGAACATCTTTTCATGTACCTGTTGGCATCTGTATGTCCTCTTTGGAAAAAATGTCTATTCAGATCCTCTGACCATTTTTTTTTTTAAAGATTTTTATTGGGGAATTGGGGGGATGGGAACAGACAAGTTGCTGTCGTTTTGTTCTTCAATCTAGTTGTGGAGGGTGTTGCTTCACTGGCCCAAGTTGGCACCATCATTGTACTCTTCTCTGGCGAGGCAGATCAGTCGCCGGCTTCTGGACGGCCGCTCACTGCAGCTGCTGGCCGCTCACGCTGGCTGCTGGCCACACACGGTAGCCCATGGCAACCCACTGCCACAGGGACTGCAGCCCACGCCGTCGCCGGCGACTCAGGGCAGCCCAGCTCCAGGTTGAGCTGTTGTTCAGCATCTTAGCTGTAGAGGGCAGTGTCACTGGCCCTCATATGTGGGATCCGAACCGGGGCCCTCTGGCATCCCAAGCGAGTTCTTAACCATCGCGCCACTCGGCCGGCCCCTCTGACCATTTTTTAATCGAGTTGTTTGTTTTTTATTGTTGAGATATATGAGTTCTTTATATGTTTTAGATATTAACCCCTTATCAGATCTATGGTTTGAAAATATTTTTTTCCATTCTGTAGGTTGTCTTTCCGTTTTGTTGATGATTTCCTTTGCTGTGCAGAAGTTTTTTAGTTTGATATAGCCTGATTTGTTTATTTTTGCTTTTGTTTCCCTTGCCATTGGAGTTGAATCCACAAATACATTGCTAAGACTAATATCAAGGAATTTTCTGCCTATATTTTGATCTTTTATGTATTTTATGTCTTTTTTTTTTGTATTTTATTGTTTTAGGTCTTATGTTCAAGTTTTAACCCATTTTGAGTTAATTTTTGTGTGTGTTAAGATAGTCTAGCCTATTCTTTCGCATGTCCCATTTTCCCAACACCATTTATTGAAGAGACTTCCCTTTTTCTGTTGTTTTTTCTTGGCTTCTTTGTCATAAATTAGTTGTGGGTTTATTTCTGGGCTCTTGATGCCATTCCATTGATCGTGTGTCTGTTTTTCTGCTAATGCCGTACTACTTTGTTTACTATAGATTTGTACTATAGTTTGACATCAGGGAGTGTGATATCTCCAGCTTTGTTCTTTTTTCTCAGGATTGCTTGGGCTATTTGGGGTATTTTATAGTTCCAAACAAATTTTAGGAGTTTTTGTGAAAAATGCCTTTGGGATTTTGATAGGGATTGCCTTGAATCTGTAGATTGTGTTAGGTAGTATGGATATTTTAACAGTGTTAATTCTTCCAGTCCATGTTCACAGACTATCTTTCCATTACTTTGTCTGCAGTTTCTTTCAACAATGTCTTATAGTTTTCAGTGTACAGGCCTTTCACCTTGTTGATTTAATTTCATTCCTAGATATTTTTTTGTTGTTGTTGCAATTATAAATTGATTTGTTTTCTTAATTTCTCTTTTTAATTTTTCATTGTTAGTATATAGAAATGCAACAGATTTTTGTATATTTTATACTGTACAATTTTATTGTATTTGTTTTTTATTTCTAATAGTTTTTGTGGTAGAGGCCTTAGGGTTTTCTATATATAAAATCATGTCATCCACAAATAGTGACAACTTTACTTCTTCCTTTACAATTTGGATGCCTTCTATTTCCTTCCTTCCTTCCTTCCTTCCTTCCTTCCTTCCTTCCTTCCTGCCTGCCTGCTTTTCTTTCTTTCTTTTTTTCCTTATTGCTCTAACTAGGACTTCCAATACTATGTTGAATAACAGTGGTGATAATGGGCATCCTTGTCTTGTTCCTGATATTAGAAGAAAAGTTTTCAGTTTTTCACTGTTGAGTATCATGCTATCTGTGGGTTTGTCACATATGGCCTTTATTTATTGAGGTACTTTCCTTCTATACCCATTTTATTCAGAGTTTTTTTTAATCATAAATGGATATTCATTCTTGTCAAATGCATTTTCCTCATCTATTGAGATGATCATATGATTTTTATCCTTCATTTTGTTAATGTGGTGTGTCATGTTGATTGATTTGTGGATATTGAACCATCCTTGCATCCCTGGAATAAATACCATGTGATCATGGTGTATGATCTTTTTGATGTGTTGTTGTATTCAGTTTGCTAATAATAATAAGGATATTTGCATTTATGTTCATCAGAGATATTGACCTGTAATTTAAAAAAAAAATTTTTTTTGTGTTGTCCTGTCTGGTTATGGTATCAGGGTAATTTTGGCCTTGTAAAACGAATTAGGAAGCATTCCCTTCTCTTCAGTTTTTTTTTTTTAAGAGGTTAAGAAGGATATGTACTAAATCTTTGAATGTTTGGTAGAATTCACCAGTGAAGCTGTCTGATCCCAGATTTTGTTTTTTGGGAAATTTTGGATTAATGTTTTAATCTTTTTACTAGTGATTGGTCTATTCTAAGGATGATTACAAGAATTTACTAATTTCCTCTAGATTTTCTAATTTGTTGTTGTATAGCTGTTTATAGTAGTCTCTTATGGTCCTTTGTATTTCTGTGGTATCTGTTGTAACCTTTTTTTTTCTTCAGATTTTAGTTATTTGAACTTTCTCTCTTTTTTTCCTTAGTGAGTCTACCTAAAGGTTTGTCTTTTTTATCTTTCCAAAGAACCAGCTCTTAGTTTCATTGATCTTTTGTCTTTTTAGTCTCTATTTATTTATGCTCTGATTTTTATTATTTTCTTCCTTTTATGGACTTTGGGCTTCATTTATTCTCTTTTTCTAGTTCCTTTAGGTGTAAGGTTAGATTGTTTATTTGAGATTTTTCTTATTTTTTGAGGTAGGTCTGTATTACTATAAACTTCTCTCTTAGTACCAATTTTGCTGCATCCCATAGATTTTGGTATGTCCTATTTTTATTTGTCTCCATGTATTTTTAATTTGTTTTTTGATTTCTCCATTGACCCAATAATTGTTTAGGACCATGTTGTTTAGTCTCCACATATTTGTGATTATTCTAGTTTTCTTCTTGTAATTGATTTTTGGTTTCACACTGTTGTGGTCAGAAAAGATGCTTGATTATAATTTCAGTCTTCTTAAATTGAGACTTGTTTTGTGTCCCAACATATGGTCTATTTTTGAGAATGTTCTTTATGCACTTGAGAAGAATGTGTATTCTGTTGCTTTTGGATACAATGTCCTACATGTATCTGTTGAATTCATCTGGTTTAACATATCACTTAAGGTCACTGTTTCCTTATTTACTTAATGTCTGGATGATTTATCCATTGATGTAAGTGGGGTGTTAAAGTCCCCTGCTGTTCTCGTATTGCTGTCAATTTCTCCCTTGAGATCTGTTAATAGTTGTTTATATATCTTGGTGCTCCTATTTTGGGTTCCTATGTATTGATTAGTGTTACGTGTTCTTGATGGATTGTCCCCTTTTACAAGGTATGATCAAGCAATATGGTGAATGTTTAAATAAAAAAAATTATTACAGTAAAAGACATATTGCCGTTAATCCCCCTCAAAATATGCTCCTTTGTTTCGAACACACTTCGCCCATAGATCTTGCCACTTCCTGAAGCAGTTCTGGAAGTCCTCTTTCATGAGTAGCTTTAGTTGTGCTCTTGAGGCTGCCTTGATGTCCTGAGTTATTTTGACTTTGGGGAAGAGCCAGAAGTTGCACGGTGCCAGATCCGGTAAATACTCACAAGACGGGTGAGGACACATCGTAATGTTTTTATTTGACAGAAATTGTCGTATACCAGAAGTGATGTGTGACACAGAGCATTGTCATGATGGGTGATGATTTACGACACACTTTAAAACACACCTTCTCTCAACTGTAGCTCACACCCAACTGACTGCACTGAACAAGTTGAACATTGTCATGCATTGTTACTGTTTGACGCACCACTTCTCATATTGAAGATCCCTGCCTTTCTGTTGGATGGCACTCAGCAGCAGCATTCACTGTATTTTGTGATTACAATGGAAAGGCTCCGTGTCACACATCACTTCTGGTGTGGCAATTTCTGTCAAATAAAAACATTGTGGCGTGTCCTCATCCACCTTATTCACCGGATCTGGGCCTGTGTGACTTCTGGCTTTTTCCCAAAGTAGGAATGATTCAGGACATCGAGGTAGCCATGGCACCACAATGAAAGACACAAAAGAAAACTTCCAGAATTGCTTCAGAAAGTGACAAGAACAATGGGATAAGTGTGTTCAAAGCGAGGGGGAGTATTTTGAGGGGGATTAATGGTAATGTGTCTTTTACTGTAATAAACTTAAACAATTTAAACAGTCACTGTATTTTTTGATCACACCTCACATCATTATTTAATGTCCATCTTTGTGTCTTGTTACCTTTTTTGGGTTTAAGTCTGTTTTCTCCGATAAAAGTATGTCTACACATGCTTTCTGCTTGGAGTATCATCTTCCACTCCTTTATTTTGAGTGTATGTTTGCCTTTAGAGCTGAGATGAGTCTCTTTTAGGCAGCATATAGTTGGATCTTATTTTTTAATCCATCCAACCACTCTGTGTCTTTTTTTTTTTAAATGAGCCATCCTGCCACCTGTTGGCAGCTCAGCGGCTGCTCAGCTCGGGCCGGGACTCGAACCGCTGTTGCTCAGAGCTCAAACTCTTGAGTGAGCTCTTAACCAACTGAGCCACTCGGCCTACCCTCACTCTGTGTCTTTTGATTGATGAATTTATTCCATTTACAATTAAGGTAATTATTGATATAGGAGGGCTTAACTACTGCCATTTTATCTTTTGTTTTCTTTTTCTCTATATCTTCATTATTTCTTTTCCCTTGTTTTTCTGTCTGCAATTTTAGTTTGGTGGTTTTCTATGATTTTAAAAAATTTTTTTTATGTTTCGTGTCTGTGCTCTAGATTTTTGTTTTGTGGTTAGCATGTGGTTTGTATAAAACGTCTTATAGATAAAATTGTTCTTTTTATGATGATAGCATCTTCATTTGGTTATACAGGTTCTGTCTTTTCCCTAGGTCCTTTTTATGTTTTGTTGTCACATATTGCCCCTTTTTATGTTGTGAATTCGTTACCCAATTGAAGATAGCTACTTTGAATAACTATAGCTAAGTTATTTCTAGTGTTTTTTTCCCTTTAACCTTTATGCTAAATTTTAGTGATTAACAGCCAATTCTGAAATAGCTTTGCAATTTTCTGATTCTGCCTGCCCATTTTTCATAGTACTCAAGGTTTTGTATACTTTTGGTTTTTTGGTAGACGAGCTCTTTCCAATACTTTTTGTAAGGCAGGTCTAACGATGGTGAACTCTCACTTTTTGTTTGTCAGAAATTATTTCTCATATCTGAAAGATAACTTTACTGGGTACAGTATTTCTGGCTGGTGGTTTTCATCTTTCAGTATTTTGGATATGTCATTCTACTCTCTCTTGGCCTGTAGAGTTTCAGTTGAGAAATCTGCTGATAGCTTAATGGAGGTACCTTCGGAGTTACTATCTTTTTTTCCCTGGCTGATTTTAAAATTTTTGATTGACTTTTGACAGTTTTATTATAATATGTCTTGGAGAAGGTTCTTTTGTGTTGAGATAATTAGGCATTCTATTAGGTTTGTGGATTTGTATATCCAGTTCTTTCCCCTGGTTTGGGAAAGTTATTACTTCTTTAAATAAGCTGCTGTTTCTGCCTCTGTTCTCCTCGTGGGATTCCCATTTTCCTTATCTTGCTTTTTCTAATGGAGCCGGATAGTTTTCATTTTTTTAAAATGATCTTAGTTCCCTCTCCTATTCCACCATTTCTAGATTTCTACCTTTGAGCTTTAAGTTCTCTCTTCCATATGGTCTGCTCTATTTCTAATGCTTTCTAATACATTCTTCATCTCATTTATTGAGTTCTTCAGTCCCATGATTTATGATTTGTTCTTTTTTAGAGTTTCAATCTTTCTGATAAAGTAGTTCCTTTGTTCATTAATTTATTCCTGAGCTCACTGAACGGTCTTTCTGAATTTTCTTGAAGTGCATTGAGTTTCTTCATGACAATGATTTGAATTCTCTGTTAGATTGCAGTCTTCCTTGATTTTAAGTTTAGTTTCTGGAGAATTGTCATTTTCCTTTTTGTGATACTGTGTTACTGTAATTTTTCATGGTGCTTGATAAATTATTCTTTTACTGGCACATTTGAAGTAGTGAACATTTTTTCTGAGTCGCCTCTAGTTATGTTTGAGAGCTAGTGCTTTCCATCCCCTACTGCCTTTGCCAGTAGCATTGTTGGTGCACTTATTGCTGCTGCTTGTGCCTCCAATTTCACTGGTTCCTTGCTGCTCTCAGTGTCGCTGGGTCACAGGTGCCACCACTGTTCCTGGAGCGTCCAGTCTCGGGGGGTTCCTGGAGACTCTGATCTCAGGAGCTGCTGTGTTTACTAGAGCCTCCAATCTTGGGAACGGTGCCTTAGTTTTTTGATCTGAAAAATGGAGATGATAATGATACCTTTTAGAGTTGTTGTGAGAATGGATGTAATAACAAACAGAAAGTGCTTAGAATGGTGCCTGTCACATAGTGATACATAAATGGTAGCTGCTGTTATTTAAATGAGATAAAACTTTTATAAAACCGTGTATGTCCTTACTGATGAATTCTGATAATTAAAACAAAAAAGCCAACCCATTACTGAGGGATTGACATCTGCACTTTGAAGACCTCTGCTATAGGTAATGAAGAATCATCAACATAGTGAGCAAGGTGAGGCCTGCATAAAGCAGTGGTAAACAGGCTCCGATTGGGAGGTGCAGGATGAATTACAGGGAGGAGAACTAGCAATGGGCTCTTGAGATAGGGTGTGTCCATGTTAAATCATCTAGCATAATACATTTCTTGCATTTGGACGCAATTCCTGGTAGGGTTGGGCAGTAGAAGTGTAGGAATTGGGCAGCTTTGTCAAAGAACTTGAGTTCTGGTGAGGGAAATGCAGCAATACCACAGCAAACAGTGCTGCCATAGGAAAAGCGTTGCTGCATATTTTTTGAGTGGATAAATGGTGATCACTGAGAACTGTAGGAGGCAAGAAGTTCCCCTCAGAGGAGGCATTATGTGGTTTGGGCTTGAAGGTAGGGTAGGATTTGCTCATCTGTGGGGACTGCATAGGAATGGGGAGAGTGTATGATCAAGTTAGTTCCCAAACTTCAACCCAGTTTTTCTGTTTCAGAGCAGCACTCCTTAAACGGCCGTATAATATCTAGGCTGCACGTGGCAGTCTTGTTATGTGGGCTGCATAAGTAGCCCTCATTTCCTAAGAAGAGTGGTCTGTGGTGCTCAGATGGTACATTGCCAGCTTCTTTGTAGATTTCCAAATCCCGCAAGGGCCAGGCTGAGCTGGCAGCTACTCTCTTTCATTTGGATAGTGCTTCAGGGAAGGGCCTGAAGACCTGCTCCCCTACCCTTCTTTCCAGTGCTGTGTGCCTAGGCTGGGCCTAGCTGGAACATGAGTTTGGTGGTGGGTGGGTAGGGTAGCAGGGACCACTGGATTTGGGGCTTCTACTGAATGGACTGTAGTTTGGCAGGAGCTGTTTGTTTTGCTCTGTGTTTGTGCATCATTAAAGGGCTTTTGTTTTCATCTTTGGCCAGCTCAAAGTTAAACCACTAAAGGTTGCATTTGAACTGGATCATTTCTCATTTTGGCTGGCTCTAAGTATTAAGACCATTAATGGTAGCATCCACCAGCTGAGCTCTTTGTAAGATAAGGTGGCTCTGGCTGCTGTGGAAGCAAGTTTGCAGGGCAGGAAGCAGAAGTGTGTTAGGGCAAGATAGAGAAGTCTCTAGTACTGTCTCAAGCTTATGCTCAGAACTTTGGGTCTGTTTGAGTACAGTGTAGCGCTAGGTCCATTATAGAGCTTGATGGACCTCACCTGAAGCATCTTTTTTGAAGCAACCAGGGCTATAGCATATTTCTTTTATCCCAAGGCAACTCCTGTTAGGAACCCAGCACTCTTTAGTCTGCTCTTAGAGACCTCCCCAGCCCTGTCTGTGCAAGCTCAGCATTCTAGCATTCAGATCTTCCATATTCCCTAATGCCAGGCCTATAGCATGTTCTCTGGGAAGCCTTTCCCTGACCCTTAAGGGAGAATTAATCATCTTGCTTCCACAGAACTTGGTATAGTCCTTGTATCCTGATTACCTGTCTTCTCCACTAGAAGGTTAGTTTAGTTTTTTTGTTTTGTTTTGTTTTTCCTGATAAAGCTGTTGTGCTTTAATAAAAAAAAAAAAGATTATTTACTGGTGAACATAGCTTTTTTCGAAGGACCCATAGGCCAATTCAAGGTTCCCCCCCAAAATAAAAATCTGGAACAGATGGAAAAATATACCAAAGAACAAATATAACTTTCCTTCATTTCTCCTCTCCATATTATCTCCCATGGCCACATTAGTAATACTTTAAGAAAATAAATGAATACACACACACACACACACACGTACAGAGGGTGCCAAAAAAATGTATACATATTTTAAGAAAGGAAAAAACTATTAATTGTAATACTCAATATATACTGATAACAAAAGATGAATACAAGTCACGTTTGACTTCTGCAATTACAAGAGGCGTTCAAAGTGGTTACCATCGGTGTAATTTTAATACAGTTTTTTCCTTAAAGTGTGAATACATTTATTTGGTACCCTCTGTGTGTGTATACACACACACACACACACACACACACACACACACACAAAGTTTACATGCAATAGAAGCAAATGAGTTAATTAAAAAATGGTTTTATCTTTAACAATGAAGTGCAAACTAAAAGGTAAGCTCTTTGAATGCAGAGGCTTTTTTTTTTAATTGTGTGGCTCTAGCACTTAAGTTATACAAAAAATAAACATCAATAATGATGAATGAATGAATGAATGAATGAATGGTGGATTTTCAGTACTTTTCCTTATTTGGAGCTCAAGACCTACTGAGTTGATCTGCTGGGTAAACCTCAGGCTGGGGCCAAATTTGGCTGATGTCTTCTGTACAGACTTAAGATGGTATGAAATGTTCTCCCCTCAAAGGGTGTTTTTCCCTGGCCATTCCTTTTTTCTGCATTCCACTCATTTCCTTAATTGCCATTTAAAGATCTGTATGCTAAGAATGAGCTGGTGGAGGGAAATGTTTCCCTAAGGACGTGGTGTCTAAAGACAGCGAAGCTTTGCAGTTGATCAGCTCACTGATTGGATCACTGACTTTGAAGCATCAAGGGCTGGAGCATGGGTATATGTAAGCAGGGTTGAAGAGCTCTGTGTACGTGTATGGTGCTGGGTTGAGGTGGGGAGTGGGAATGGGAGTGATGATATGATGAAAAGCGAATGGTCAGAGAAATCTAGAGTTCTAACTCTTCCTCAGTACCATGTTTTGGATTTTCCCTTTTTGTGATCTCCAGTCAGAGTAGTCATAGAAAGAACAGAAATCAAGAGACTTAACTTTCTTCTGCCACCAACTCACTGGGCCACCTCGGACAAACCATTGCTGCTCTGTTGGTCTCATTTTCCTCATTTGTCAAGTGGGATCAGGACTCTCTGTCCTGTCTAACTCCCTTGACTGTCGTGAGGACTGGTGGGAGGCTGGATGAGAAAGCTCTGCAGAACGGGTGATGGTGCCCTGATCAGAGCCCGAGAAGAGTATGGTGACTGGTCACCGTTCCATCTTTTTTCACCAGAGTCTTCCTGTCTTTGGAGAAATCAATTGTTGCAGCCCAGTCCCTGATGCTCAGGTTCCTCTGACCTTTCTGTTCTTCCCAGCCTCTAGATAGTTACTCTTCATTATATATAACGTGGGTGACCCTGTAAGGCCAATTGTCCCAGTAAGACCCTCCATTGCCTCTGATTTTCCTTTATCAGAGCACTCACCGGGCTGTCTTGCCATTACCTTTTTGTAGGTAGATATTAAGAATATAGGCTTAAGAGTCAAGCTGCCTGGATTTAAATCTTTACTTTTACAATTTTCTGGCTGTGTGCCCTTAAGCAAATTACTTAATCTCTCTGTGCTTTAGTTTTCTATCTGTAAAATATGGAGAATAATAGTAACTGCCTCACTGAGTTACTGTGAGAATTAAATGAGGCAGTACATGTAGAAAGCTTAGAATAGTGCCTAGCATATAGTAAACGTTCAAAATGTTACATATTATTATAATTGCTACTTAATGGTCTCGTCCCTGATTGGAACTCATAGGCCAGGGACCATGTCTATTTCCTCATTGTATCTCTAGGCCTTAGCACAGGGTTGGAACAGCAGGTACTTGCTAAGAGTTTTTTAAATGAAATTTAAGTTTGAACACTAAATCTGCTGTATACAGATATTATCTTTATGACCAAAAGACTTGTCTTCTCTAAGACCCCGTTTCCGTATGTGTTAGATGGGAATCATATAATCTTTGTTTTGCAGGGGTGATGTGAGGGTTGAATACATATGAAATTCTAGGCGTTGTGTAAATGTAATTCCCCTCCCTTCTTGTAGCGAGGTGGCATGCGGGGGCTCCAGCAATCTGCTAATTACTGTAGTGCCCTGTAGTGGCCTGCTGTACCCTGCGTTGCTTCTGAGCTGAGGTTTTCTGGATATTTGGGCTTAGGACAGAAGAAGGAAGCAGTGCCTTAGGATTTCCCTTTGCCTTTCTGGCCTTTTCTGTCTGCCTGCCTGCCCTTGTTCTTCCCTGGATTCTAAGTTCCTAGAATAGCCAGGATATTTTTCTGACTCTTAGTTTTCCAAAGTGTCTTAATCCACCAGAGCACTTTTGTTTTGGCTCCTTTAAGCGTGCTCTGTTTGGCCCTTGTCATTCTTCGTTAGCTGTTAGTATATCCTGCTTAGGTATTTTCAGTTTCCTGACCTGCTGTACTTTTTCCAAGACCAAAACAGCATCCACATCATATGAGGTAAATTACTTTATCTGGTTAACTTGAACAAGTGGGACGCACACCGGCCTCTAAGGTAGAAAACCTGAATTCCAGTGCTGGCTCTGCCACTGTCTAGCTGTGTGACCTTAGTCAAGTCTCTTTCCGTCTCTGAGTCTCAGGCTTCTAATCATTAAAATGAAGGATTTGAACCAAGTAAGTGGTTTCTAAGGGTCCTTAAAATTCTGAGTGTGAGTTTCGACAAGGAATTTTTTTTGGGGGGGGTGGGGAGTACTTAGCTTTCTCCTCTGTAATGTTAAGATTGGACTGAATAATTTATAAAGGCTCTCCTAGGCCTGAATATTTTCTCCTTTTTTTCCTTCTGTCTTGTATTGCTTTTCGGAGCATTGCTGTGACAGTTAGCAGCTGTGGACAGGAAACCCTTGAACACTTCTGACTTGGCAAAGGTTGTGCTCCCGCTGAACCTCATCCCAGCCCATTTCCTGTGTTTACAGCGTTTGGGTTTTTCACTTAGTGACAGGCCTGGCAGGTCATACTCCCGCTCTCTCTCCACGGCCTGGTGCAGGGTAGACCAAAATGAGCACCAGTTTGGGAGCTGGGAGACAGGGTTTCAGCCTTCACTCAGCTGTGTGACCTTAGGCAAGCGACCTCCCCTCTCAGAGTTCAGTGTCCTCATCTGTAAGACCAGAGAGTTTTAACTAGTGAGTCTTTCTGATATTATAGGAAATGAATATTTGCTTCCCCTTTATTTCCCCTGAAGGACCCTCTGTTTAGCCTGTTTCTTCCACATACTCCACCCTGGAAGGGACTCAGGGGAGCTCCCTCTGCATTTCCTATATGGAAAAAAATAAGAGGAAGAAAGGAAGTCAAACAGCTATCTCAGGCCCAGCCAGACTGGCAGCAGAGAGAAATTGAGGTGGGGAGCTGGTGTGACAGAATTGCCCCACAAATTAGTTGGTAACCAGGTAGACACCAGTATGCATTTATCCTTATCAAGACTCTGGAGACAGACAGTATCCCTGTTCCAGCCCTACTTTCATCATTTATGTGACTTGATCAAGGCATTTGGTGTATCCGGGCCTCAGTTTCCTCCTCTTATATTAAGGATAATAAAATAAGTATCAACTTCACAAAGTTGTAGAAGAGACAACATATGTAGAAATTGCAGCATAGTTCCTGACATGTTCATCTTCCCTTTCTCTTTTAGACATTTGCAATGTACTTAATTCTATTCTTGTAGAGATAGCAGGAGGACACTCAAGTCCCACTCCAGAGTTGCTAACAGGCCAGCTGGGGACAGAATTCAGTTATGGTTAGAAGAGACCTTATGAGGTGGCACCTCAACCAGACTGGGTGCAGTGCTCTGACATTAGAAGGGAAGACGCACAGGGCCCAGAGTGGTTAATGAAGGTTACCTGGTGGATATAGGGCTTTCCTGGGGTCTTCAAGGGTCAGCAAGTCTTAAACATGAGGAACTGGAGGGAGAGTCATTCTAGGCACCCACCTACCCTTTGTCAAGCTCTGGTACTTTGGATAAGTCAATTTCACATATGTCTCTTCCCTCTCTCTTCATCTAGGTAGTTATTATCCAAGAGATTTATCCTTTTTCTTCTTAAAATTTTAAGAGAAAACAATTTTAAGACACGGGGAAAAACATAACATTTATCCAGAGCAAACTAGTTTTATTTTAATTAATGGGCCAGGTAGTTTGCTTGTGTAATCTTAAATATTTAGAAAATCGTATTATTATGCCACATTTTACAGATGAAGAAACAGTGCCTCCAAAAGATTAAGCAACTTTTTCATCTCAATATTAACAAATTGTTATTATTTTCTTTAATTTTAATTTTTTAAAGACCTTATTGGGGAATTGGGGGAGGTGAACAGCGTTGGGGAATTGGGGAAGGGAAACAGACAAGTTGCTGTCCTTTTGTTCTTCAGTCTAATTGTGGAGGACGTCGCTTCACTGGCCCATGTTGGTATTATCATTGCGCTCTTCCCAGCTGAGGCAGTCGCTCACTGGCCATTGGACCGCCACTCACGGCAGCTCACGACTGCTCACAAAAGCTCACGCCCACTGCTGGCCAGCCCCACTGCAGCCTACGCCGTCGCTGGCGACTCATGGCAGCCCAGCTCCAAGTCGAGCTGTTGTTCACCATCTTAGCTGTAGAGGGCGCAGCATCAGTGGCCCTCATGTGGGATCCGAACCAGGGCCCTGCTGCTCAGAGCTGGCATCCCAAGCCAACTCCTAACCAATGCACCACTCTGCCAACAAATTATAATGACAAATCAAAGGAGCCCTACATAATAATTGTATAGGAGATATGTATAATGTAGCAGTTCTCATTTGTGTTTATTCACCGAAGTTCTCAGTAAGCTGTAATAGTCAGGGTCTTTCTGTGCCTGTCTTCCAGAGATGGCGATCTTATTCCTGGCTCCTACCTATACTTACCTCTTGCTGTTAGCAGTAATTCTCAATTCTCTAGACCCTCAGTTCTACCTTTGACTTTGATTCCACCTCCCTACCCAACCTTAGATCCCTTAATTCTTTCCCCAGATATTTACCAAGCACCTAGTATATTCCAGAGATGGATACAAATACCAGTTCTTGGTTGGATCTTTTAGTGTAGTGTTTAGATAAGACAATTACAACAAAAACAACTTGGTAGTAATAGAATGCTTACTGTGTGCCATGCTCTATTTGAAGTACTTTATATGTATTAACTCATCTCATTCTTACAACTTTATGAGGTTGATACTGTTTTCTCTTTATTGTAAAGGTCATGAAATGAAGGCATAGAGAGGTTACATAATTGGTCTAAGTTGTGATAGAAGCACAAGGAAGATGAGAGGACAGAAGAGGGGCTCCTAATTTAACCCTAGGAATCAGTGTAGAGAAGACGTCCTGGAGGAATTAGAAAAAGCCTGAGCAGAATCTTGAAATGTTAGTAGGAATTAGTCAGGTGTAGAATGGGACAAGTATACTGCAGGCAGAGAGAGAGAGCATCATGTACAAAGCCACAGAGTGAGCCTTGCATATTTATTGAGTTGAAAGAAGTTTAGTGTGGTTGGAGAGTAGGGTGTGTGTGAGTGAGTGATATGGGGTAAGGCTAGAGAATGTGGTAGGGAACACCTCTTGGAAAACCTTGAATGCTTTGCTACATTATGTTCATTATACAGCCCAGTGGTTTGCAATCTTGGGGATTTGAAGCTCTGAAAGGGGTGCTTGAAGAGTATCTCATGAATCCATATTATTTCTTCAATCACTTTTTAATCAATGGATACTAAAAGTACATCTATTATTACATGGAGCTTTTCTGAATTCCACACTGAGAAAAGTTAGGAATCACTGTTGTAGGACTTTGGGAGCCCTGCAAAGGATTTTTTTTTAATTAATATTTTTTGTTGAGATAATTGTAGATTTTACATGCAGTTTTAAGAAATAATACAGAGAAATTATGGGGAAACTATGCCAAGTTTCTCCCACAGTAACATTTTGAAAAACTGTAGTAGAATATCACAACCATAATATTGACATTGACAAAATTCACGAGTCTTGTTCAGATTTCCTCAGTTTTACTTGTACTCGTGTGTGTGTGCACACATGTAAGTTCTGTCTAACACACAAGGATCCTTCATGTTGCGATTTTATAACCACATCCTTCCCTGTTGCTCCCTTCCCTGTCCCTAATGCTTCTAAAATTTTGTTCTTTCAAAAATGTTATATAAATGGAATCATAGTGCATGTAACTTTTTGGAATTGACTCTTTTTGCTCAGCATAATTTCCTGGAAATTCATCCAAGTAGTAATATGTATCATTACTTCATCCCTTTTTACTGCTGCGTAGTATTTCATTGTATATAAGCACCAGAGTTTAACCATTCACCTATTGAATGGACATATGGGCTGATTCCAGTTTTGGGCTATTACACACAAAGCTGCTATGAGCATTTGTGTACAGGTTTTTGTGTGAACGTGTGCAGGATTATATTCAAGAGAGTGGTTTAGTCAGATTTGAATTGTAGAAAAATTATCAATACACTGACTGCTTTGATAGAGGGTGAATTTGAGAGAAACTAAAGCAGAGAGAGGGAAGATCAGTGAGGAAGTCAGTTATAGTAGCCCAGCCAAGAAATACTGAGACCTGAAATCAGCTCTTTGTGTGCTGGAAAACGCTTTGCCTTAGAGCCTTTCCTCAGAAATCACATCAGGCTTGTGCACGTGAGGGAGCAGGGTTGGGGAGCCCGGGCTGTACGGAGGGCTCAGTCATACTTGGTTCTGGATAGTCAGTTCCCATTCAGGGGATACGCTCTGCTACCAAAGCTAAGAACTGTATTAGGTAAGGAAGGGCTGCCATCTTAGTTCTTAGAATGGTCATCCTGACTGCAAGGTTTTTCAGTAGATGTTCTTGGTTATCTTCTCTCAAGAAATGAAGAAGGGGGGCCTGTTGTCTTTCTTGTATTGTTTGAGTGGAGGCTTATGTGGGACAGAAAAGTGATGAGAAGCTCTCTTCTAGTTCTGGTCTCTTTTGGAGCCCAGGAATGTGTTCTCTGGTCAGCCAGCCAGCAATGGGCCTGGGAAGCTGGAGGATGACCTCTTGTTGCTATGGAAACTGGAATTCACATTATTTTTACCCCATGCAGTGGTGTGCCTGGCTCCTCAGTGTTTATATCTTCAAGGCGTTTATCACTGTGCTCTTGGGGTTGCTCTGATCAAGACTGATTGTTGGGAGCCAGCCCCACTTCTGAACCCAGAAGGGTATAACTCTGTGAGGGTCCACTAGTGGGTTGGGCACCTCCCCTGGGCACTGTGCAAAGTTCATATTATCTGGGCAAGGCCTGGGTACCCATCCCAACACTTTCAGGAAACTTTTCTCAGCAGAAACCTTTTTGTGTTGTCTGTAATTATTTTTTTGGCCATCTTAGACCCTGACAAGTGCTGGCCAGAACACAAGAATGTTTGGGTCAGGAGCCAGGTCAGAGAATTTGGGGTAGCTTTTCAACAAATGTGTGTTGATTTAATTTCTCTGAGGCTGTCACACTTCTTGGCACAGATGCCTTTAGAATGTAAAGACCAGTGGAGTGTGGGACCCCAAAGCTGAGAAAGCAAATCTTCAAAATCCGTACGCAGCTTTCCCTGCGTTGTCCCTTGGCCAGGTATGGTGTTGCCCAGCACTGGGCCAGACACAGGGGAACACCAGAAAAACCAGCCTCCTCCTGCTGTGATTGGGAAGATAAGACTCACAGGTAAAGGAGAGAATAGAGAACTGACAGATGGACAACTAATGCTTTAATAGGGCTTTACTGTTTTTCACAGGACTTGACTGATTTTTCATATAAGAAAATTAATCCCTAGCAGTAGTCAGGACATAGAAAAGTTGAAATTCAAACACCCACAGCTACCACTTCTGCAATTCAGCATATATTTTAATAATTAGGGGGGAAGGGTAGAGGGGACCCTGGAGGCCAGAGACGTATGTCTTACTTTTCTTTGTATTCCCACTGCCTTTGGCTAGTTCAGCTAGCTAGTTCAGTGTTCAGCAAATAGCTGTTTTATAATTATAAATGAGTGTTGACATAGCAGCATGTGATCACTGAACTTGGGGTCAGACACTTTTTTAATTCAGTCAGAAAACTTATATGAGGTCTGACAATTAAGTTCGCAAACTCATCCTAGAAAACTCATCCTAGAAAAAGTGCTATATACCTCATTGCTGATTATCACTATGGTCACCTTCAAAGTACTCCCCTTAGGAAGCTGTGCACCGATGCCAGTGCCTAGTTCACCCTTCAAAGCAATTTTGGAACTCTTTTTAGAATGGCCATCAGAGCTGTCGTCGTGTTACTCTTGATTTCCTGAATGTCATCAAAATATCTTTCTTTCAATATTTCCTTTATCTTTGGGTAAAGAAAGAAATCATTGGGGGCCAGATCAGGTGAGTAGCTGTTTTCCAATACAGCTATTTGTTTCCTGGCTAAAAACTCCCTCACAGACAGTGCTGTGTGAGCTGGAGCATTGTCGTGATACAAGAGTCATGAATTGTTGGCGAAAAGTTCAGGTCGTCTAACTTTTTCAAGCAGCCCTTTCAGCACTTCCAAATAGTAAACTTGGTTAACTGTTTGTCCAGTTGGTACAAATTCATGATGAATAATCCCTCTGATATAAAAAAATGTTAGCAACATCACTGCAACATGTTCGCAAATTTAATTGTCAGACCTAGTAGAAGTAAAAGAACAGGCAAATCAGCTGTTAGGCAGATAGACAAGAGTCTAGAACCCTGCAGGACACCCAGGAAGAGGCGCAGGGACTCAGAACAGCCAGAAGGCCCTGCATCAGAAGCCCAAGTTATTGAGGTCATGGTCTGCTTGGCGGGGAATAACCAGGTATTAGCCATCTTCTTCTGGAAGGAGGCTTCTTGTGAGATCAAAGTTTGAAGAAAAGAATATTGAAAGGAGGAAGAAGGTAGAAATGGTACACAAGAGGTGTGGCTGACTGCCCCCCAGCCTCCGCCCTCCCGCTCCAGTAGAGGGCTGAGGATTTCTTCATCTCTTGTACCTGATGGTTAGGTTTCATATGCTTACACAGCAGCATATTCCTTTGCTCCTTTTGCTCCTCCCAGCAGAGTGTACCAGGGACTCAGTATTCCTTCTTTAGTATCTTTTTAACTTTGCTTCTAAGCCCTAATGAGGAAGAGGCCTTTGGCTAGTAGTGCTGGACACGGAAGTTAAGGCAAAACTAGGAAGTTCTATTTTATCCTGCTTGGGATACGGCACAAGCCCAGGCAGGACTTCTGTGTTTGCCCATAATAGACAAAAAGTACCTGATGGAACCTGCCCCAACTTTTTTTTAAATTTTGTTATTTTTTGGTATTATTTTTTATTTTTTAAATTAAAGTTTATTGGGGTGACAGTGGTTAGTAAAGTTACATAGGTTTTAATTCAATTGTACAATTCTGTAATACATCATCTATGTATCACATTGTGGGAACCTGCCCCTATATGTTGGCCTTGGAGAGTAAGAATTAGTATTTCTAGGAAGCCCTTTTGCACAGGCTTATCTCGATCTCCCAAACATAGCCTTGCTACAGGACATGGCATGGGAAGTGAGTGTGGTTTCTAATCTGGTTCTGCTGGCCAGCCTAGGGCAAAACAACCCCATTTCATGGCCTCAGGTTCCTTCTCCAGTTGTAATGTGAGCAGTGACCCTTGATACCCTCCAAAGCCCCTCCAACTCTGCCATTTAGAGTCTGAGTACAATGAGGGATCTGATATCCATTAGTCACCTCTATGCTTGTAGCTTTTGCAAGACTGGTAAAAAGAACCCTTTTGACTTTGGGTCCTTTATTAAATTAAACCGTGTGAGAGGCTGTGCTCCTCGCTCTTGGACTTGCTTTGCTTGAGTTGCTCTCCCATCTGCCCCCACTGTCTTCCACCTGTTGTTCAGACTGTGGTATTTCCTGCTACTCTGGTCTCCTGCTCCTTACCACATTCTACTTGCGTCTTTGTAATTCATGTACTGTGCTCATTCTTGTACTTTTGTGGGCAAGGACTGTATTTTTCATCTCTGTTTGAATTTGCTCCTTCATGCAACAAGTTTTTCTGGGCGTTCGTTTGTTCATTCAACAAATGTTTATTGAAGCCCAGTGGTTGTGCTAGGGACTTACTTCGCTAGGTGCTGGGTGTTGTCCACCAGCCAGGATTCAGCCATGAAGAAGACAGCCATGGTTCCTGCGGCTATGGAGCTTACAGATTGTGGAAAAGACAGACATTAAGCGAATTATCACACAAATAATTACAATTGTGCAAAGTGTTATAAATGAAAAATATAGGGTGCTTTAGAGAAAGAATAATGTAGACCTAAACCAGTTTGCGAGGGAAGATGAGTTAAGGAAGATTCTTTGAAGACAAAGAATTTAAACTGAGACCAGCAGCATGAGTCAGAGTTTCCAAGTCAAGAAGGAATGAAGAGCCTTTCATATAAAAGGAATTCCAGGTGTTTCTGAACCTGGGCTGCACATTAGCATCATCAAGTATAAGACAGCAGATGAAGCAATTGGTCTGGTGCTTCATACTGGCGCTACTGTTGGGAGCATAAAGCGATACAAATACTTTAGAAAATACTTTGACACTTACTTAAAAAGTTTAACATACCTGTATCATATAACCTAGCAGTTCCGTGAGAACTTATTTTCACTCAAGAAAAATGAAAGCATTTTTCCACACTAAGACTTGTACAGGAATCCTCATAGCACTTTATTTGTAACAGCTAAAAACTGGCGAATGGATGAACACATGGTGGTATATTCATTCAGTGGACTATTACTCAGCAATAAGATGGAGGAAACTACTGATGCATGTGACAACATGGTTGAATCTCAAATGATGCTGAGCAAAAGGAGCCAGACATAAAAGAGAACATACTGGTGATTACATTTATTTGAAATTCTAGAACAGGCAAAACTGATTTACAACAATAGAAATCAGAATGGTGGTTGTGTAGGGAGGGGGATGAGGGTTGGCAGGGCAAGGCCAAGTGGGAACAATTTGGAGTGATGGAAACATTCTGTATTTTGATTGGGGTGTTGGTTATACAAGTACATGTGTTTGTCAAACACATTGCACTGTACACTTAAAATCGGGGCATATTATTGCGTGCAACCATACCTTAAAAATATCCATGCTCCATGTTTATAAATGTCAAGAATAGGTAAAACTTATTTATGGTGATGAAAGTCAGAATAGTGTTCACGACTGTGGGGAGAAGTGGGGGTGGTGGTCGTGGCCATATTGACTGGACAGGGGCAAGAGGGAGGGCGCCTGCCTGGAGTGTTAGGAATGTTCTGTATCTTGATTTTGGTGGTAGTTATATGGATATGTACATATGTAAAAGTTCATTGGTCCAAATGTTTGTGTATGCCCTTTACTGTATGTATGTTATGTCTCAATTAAAGAAAAAACAGAAAAACAAACCCCTCAAAACAACAAAGACGTACTAGATCCCATTCATAGAGATACTGATTGAATTGCTCTGGGGTGGGCCTAGGCATCAGCAATTTCAGAGCTCCCGGTGAGTCTAATACGCAGCCAGAGTTGAGAACCACTGTGCTTGCTGTGTGCAAAGGAGGGAAGAAACTGGACACATCAGAAAAGGATCATACGAAGATGGAGTTGCTGGACATGACACCAGGAAGATGACAGGTGGCACATCATTCTGAGCCCTGAAGTCCACATGAAGAAATTTGAACTTTATCCTAAGAGTACTGAGAAACGTTTGAAGGGCTTTAAGTAGATGACTTGGACAGAGATGCAGCTGGCATGTGTGAGCACTGCCTATGGCTAGCATTCCTGCTGACCTTTCCCCGGGTAAGGGTGGATTCTGATCCTGTCAGGAGTCACTGCAGAGCTTGCCAGTCTTGGCTGGGGGGTAGGCAGGGTGAAGTGGCAGAGATTTTTCTCACAGATGAGACTCTTGTTTGTAAAATTTAGCAATTTCCAGATTCCCCTCAGGTTCCAGCCAACCACTGAGGAGCAGTCTGACCAGTGCCCTTCTCTACCCCTAATCTGTACCTTCTTCCTTCACTGCTGTTTCTCTCCCTTTGGGCTTGTGTCTCACATCAGACAATCCGCTGATTGAGAGGCTCACCTGCAGTGTCTCTGCCTTGGGTGCCTACAGGTACATGTTCTCTGGCGAGTGCGTTACTATTCAGTGACAAGGGAAAGTGGCTGGGAGACAAGAGGCACTAGGTGGATGGTGAATATTGGTGGTGGCAATTGATGGGTTGTCCTCAAGAGATTTTTTTCCTTTTGGGGAGATATGGTTTGTTACGAATCCATTCTTTGTGCATTCATTCATTCAGCCAGCATTTCCTGATTTTATGCTTGACAGGGCAGATGTTAGCGGTGGTGCCATAGTGGGCCCTGGGGGATAGAGTGAGTGAGTCAAACTTAGTCCTTGCCCTTTTCTGGATGTGGCATGTGAACAACTCAGAGCATGAGAATTACTATAACAGAGTTGTGTACAGAGTGCTTTGGAGCAACCAACAGTACATTATTAATTCTGCCTGGAGAAAGGAGAGGTGATTTGGACATGGCGGAAAGAGCTTTGTGGTTTTATTGGCCAGTGGTTAACAAAGCGGATTCAGAGGTCAAAACCATTTTCATAATACTGTTCAGATCTTATTTGCTTTTTTTCACTGTGTGTACATTTGCACTGTTGGTGTAAAAACAATTAGGTAAAACAAAAATTAGGTAAAACTTCACAGGAATCCAGCAGTGGCACAAAACTGTGCTAGTAATCGCTGTATTCCTCACCTCCGCACACTCTTTCTTTTTTTTTTTTTAAGTTTTTAATAAAGAAGTAAATATTTATTAATTTTATTAAATCGTACCTCATGAGTACATGTCTCTTGAGTACTCTGTGTGATAAAACAGGAAGTTATGCATAAAGCACTTCTGTTGCATGTAGAAGTTTGATGTTTATCTCAAGGAAAAGCATTTGTGTGATTGAGTTACAAGCTACCTCCTTTTTTTCGGGGAACACTATTTTTACTTTATAACTGGCAGACAAACTAGTTACTTAGACTTATGTATCTGATGGACATTTTCTTGAAAATTAATGAAGTGAGCCTGCTTTTTTAAGGAAAACAACTGGTAGAATTTGTTGCCAATGACAAAATTTCAGGTTTTAATTGAATTAGAATTTTGGAAAATTTGTATCTGCCACTATGAGTCTGATAACTCTCCCACATTTAAAGCTTTTCTGATGAAATTAGGGGTGATATTAATAATAGTGATTATTTTGATATTGTGTATAAATGAAATGTGTCAAATTTGGAAGCTCTGCCTAACTCATTGAATCAGTAGGTTCCAAAGACCAGTGCATCATGTTACAAAGTTATGCATGGATAAAAGATCTGTTCAAAGTACAAGATAGACCAGTGGATTTTAATGGAGTACAAAAAATTCATCCATATAATTTCAGATTTCACATTACAACTAACCTTTAATAAACCTACTACTTGTTATTTATTTATTTATTTATTTATTTATTTATTTATTTATTTATTTATT
>NW_017731985.1:779614-797495 GCF_001890085.2 Hipposideros armiger
CAGTCCCACCAGCAGTGCACCAGGGTTCCCTTTTCCCCACAGCCTCGCCAGCATTTGTTGTTTGTTGATTTATTGATGATAGCCATTCTGACTGGGGTGAGGTGGTATCTCATTGTGTAAACCTACTACTTGTTGAGTTTTGCTGTAGTATCAGAGGAGAATGTCCACAATTACCTGGTAGGTTATTAAAATACTCTTGCCTTTTACACCTGCATATCTGTTTTAATCTTCAAACAAAATACAGTGGCTGTGGAAACAGATATAAGAAGACTATAGCTGTCTTCTATTAATATTAAACCAGACATTAAAGAGATTTGCAAAAATGTAAAACAGTTCCACCCTTCTCATGATTTTCTTTTCCAGAAAACAATTATTTTCATAAAAACATGTTATTTATATCAACACATAGGAGATTTATTGTTTTAAAATGAATTATTGCTAAATATTAGAATTTGTGTTTTAATTTCTAGTATGGGAAATGTCAAACAATTTTGGGATTAAAAAATTTTAAGTTTTTAAAGGAATCCTCAGGCCAAAAAATTACAAAAGCTGGTCCTATGCTATTTTCTCAGAATTCTTCTCTTTTTAAAAAATTTTTTCAAATATTTTATTGGGTTGGGGGAGGGGAACAGCGTTGGGGAATCGGGGAAGGGGGACAGACAAGTTGCTGTCCTTTTTGTTCTTCAGTCTAGTTGTGGAGGATGTCGCTTCACTGGCCCATGTTGGTATTATGATCATTGCGCTCTTCCAGGCTGAGGCAGTTGCTCACCGGCTATTGGACGGCCACTCATGGCAGCTCACACTGGCTGCTGGCCACTCACGCTGGCTACCAGCCACTCACGGTAGCTCACAGCAGCCCACTGCAGCCTATGCCGTCTCTGGCCACTCACGGCAGCCCAGCTCCAGGTCGAGCTGTTGTTCACCATCTTAGCTGTAGAGGGCGCAGCGTCACTGGCCCATGTGGGAACTGAACCAACGGACTTGCTGCTCAGAGCTTGCGCTCCCAAGCCAACTCTTAACCAACTGAGCCACTCCACTGGCCCGAATTCTTCTCTTTTCTGCTTAGAGAATCCTACACATAATTTTGGATTTGGTATTTTATTTAGTCATTCATTCAAAAAACATTTATTGAGCATCTATCAAGAACTGGCTTTTGCTTGCTGCTGGGGACGTGGTCCCAAACCCTTAAAGAAATTATAATCTGATTGGGAAGACAAATTAAACAGGCAACTGCAACCTAGTATGATAAATGTTATGAATGATTGACACATAACTGTTGTGGGAGTCCGCCACTTGCCAGCTTACCTAGAACATATGACTGATCAATTGGATTGGACTGCACCTACTGCATTTGATTCTTCATGGTCTGACAGGGAAAGTGGCTGAAGTTAGCAGAAGATGGAAGCTGCTCATTTGCTGCTGTAAGAGGAAAGAAGGAAACTACAAATATATGAATGTTGACTTTATGCAGGCCCTCAGCTAGGTGTTTTAACAGATGTGGTCTTGCTTAATTTTCACACAAACCCCGTGCAGCAGAGATGATTATCCTCATTTTGCAAATGAGATGGTGGAGGCTCAGAGAAGTTAAGCAACTTGTTCAATATCATATGGTTGTAACTGATGAAGCTGGGATTTTGACACATGTGTTCTGACTCCAAGTCCAGGGCCTTTCATTGCGGTAATAATGTGTTGCCAAATGGATGGATCTCCTAAGGTATTTCCAGATGGCTCTGGGAAACCTTGCCAGATGAGAAATTATAAAATAAGGTAGAAAAGATCTCAGGAAAGAGAGAAAGAGAGACAGCCTAGCAAATGCTTGGTTGAAGGAGTAATTTTTGAATTTTGGCTGCCATGTTTTTTTCTGGACAGGATTGTATAGCCATTTGGGATATCAAGATTTTATACTCTCTTATCCTCAGTCCCTTTTATCCTTCGCTATGCCAGATGATGCCAGCAGCAAAGGTCACCTGTCTGTTTGATCAGGTTACAAATCACAGCTTGGTGTTTGAAGCCTAAACTTCTTGGACTTGTCATGGGCTTTTGTAAAAGGGGCTGGCTGACCTCAGGCCAATGGTGCCTACCCTGGAGAACCCCAGTCCCTAAAGCTTGGTAAACTATTTCCATTATTTTAAAAAGCCTATTAGAAGTTGTGCTTTACTTAGTATAAACCTGTGTGTAGTAGATATAGGCTAATGAAAAGATTGCATTTTTTTCCTTTGGGTCAGAAATGTGTCAATTCGATGTGGTTCATGTGTGCTACCAATAGTCCTCTAGAACAGGGGTCCACAAACTATGGACGGGCCAAATCCAGCCTACCACCTGTTTTTGTAAATAAAGTTTTATTGGAACACATTTAAGCTCATTTACTTCTGTTTTGTTTATGGCTGCTTTTGTGCTCAATGATAGAGTTAAGTAGTTGTATTAGAGACTATATGACCCATAAATCCTAAGTTGTTTACTGTCTGGTCTTTTATAGAAAATATTTGCTGACCCCTGAGTAATCTTTATTCTATCATGGCACTTAGCACATAGTGTTTTAATTGCCTATCTCCTCCACTTTTATAATTGAGCTCCTTGAGAACAAAGATGAGATCTGATTCATTTCTTTATGTCCTGCGCTGGTTATAGAGCCTGACATATGAAGAACATTCAATAAATGTTGATTAAATGTGCACATCATAGGCTGATCCAGAAAACTCTGATGGGCAATTGTATGTGCCTTTGAGCAATTCAAAAACAGGAATAAGGAAGGAAAAGTGTTATGCTGGTTGTGCTAATCTTAGTATTGTGTGCTTCATCTATGAACTCGTTATTACTTATTGCTTTATTGCAATTTTTTTTGGATAGCTACTTTACGAATAGGAGTCCATGAATGAAACAATTATGCCAAGTGCTCTTGTTAGTGAGGAAGTTGAGAAACAATGCCTTAATCTTTGGCTACATTCTGCTCTTTCCTTCAGTACCCACCACCCCTCTACCCCACCCTCCATTCCCCACTCCAACTTGGCAGGACAAATATAGAGGAACATAAGGTTACATGGAGATATTTCTTTTGTATGCGTATTATTCATCTTACTTTTTTTCCCCCCAAAGCCGTTTTTTTCAGTGTGCCTCTTACTAGTATTACCATTTGTGACTTCCAGGAGATGAAATCAACCTAAAACTAGCTGGTCACCTTGGCATAAAGGCAGTCGGGTGAAGTGCTGGCCTGGGTGGGGGTCAGCAGACCCAGGCCCTCCCTATGGCTCTTCAACTGCCTTTGACTTGGGGCATATCGGGGAACATCTGTGAACTTCAATGTTCAAGATATTTTTATTTAGTCACATCTGGGACACTGAAAAGTTTTATGTTTATACCCCTGTCTCATTTTGAAAAGGGTTGGAACAACCAGCCAGTGATCAAGAGGTGACCTGTCTTGTCCTGTCAGTGTCTGGCCAGCAGACAAGTAAATGATTAAATGGATTAGAGTGTTTTGGGTCTTTGATCAGTGCCTTCTCGAAGGCTTCAGAGCAGCAGTCTCTCTACCCTGTCTTTACTTTCCCTTGGGCGATAGCTTCTTATATGAAACCCTGGGATTTCAGGGTTTTTCTTCTATCTTCTTTGGGGGTGACCTGAAGAGTATTTTGCCCAGAAAGTAGTTATCAAGATCAGGCTCAAAAGGAAAGAGCAATTTTAAAATCTGGGAATTGGAACAAACACTAGAAACTAGTTAAAATATCTTTTTCAAATAATGAACTTGAGGCCTGGAGAAGGGAAGTGACCTCCCAAGAGTCACCTGGTAGAGCTGAGACTAGATTCCAGACTCTTTGTGATGTGCTCATCTGTCAGGCTAGTTGTTTTCCAGGCTTGTAAGAGGACTAGGTGTCGGGTAAGACCCAGGGTGGCCCCGGTTCCTGTGCTGGTTTTACTTCTGTGTGACTGGCTGTGTGTGGCGGTGGGCAGAAGAAGCCGCACTCCAGACTAACGAAGCTGTTGTAACCTGATGAACTCAGGACTTTTGATGCCTAATAGAAATTTGCTAAATGTAACTGTGTGTGGGAAGGCATGCGATGTGAAGGGTTCCCCCAGTTAGCCTGTGTCTGGCATTACATGTCCCAGCAGTGACCAAGTGAACAAAAAGGAAAACTACATACTATTTTGGCATTGGAATGAATGGGCTGTTTTCCTGTTTCTAGAAAGATTGTATTAATGTAGTGTATTGACTGATTAAAAACCATATTTCATTTGAATATGTATTTCTTTGATTACTAGCGAGGCTAAACTTTTTCCTGTGTTCACTGGCTATTTGTAGTTTCTCTCATTTGTATTTTTTTCTTGTGAGCTACCTATTCATGTTCTTTGTCTAAGTCCCAGTGTACTCTTAGTCCTATGCTGGACTTCCCTGCATTGTCCCTAAATGGGGAAGCACAGCACGTCCTTGGGGAGGGAGTTAAAGGCAGGAAGAGACACTTGTCTCACTGTACAAAGAGCCAGTTAGGTGACCACATGAGGAATCCGGTAGCTAAGGATGTTGAGAGAGGTGGGTAATGGAGCTTGGGTGGCAGCCCCGGTAATGTTGTCTCTGGCTTTTCCTTTACAGAGTTTTGCCGGATTGACAAGCCCCTGTGCCACAGTGAGGATGAGAAGCTCAGCTTCGATGCAGTCCGCAACATCCACAAGCTGATGGATGACGATGCCAATGGTGACGTGGATGTGGAAGAAAGCGATGAGGTGAGCCCTCTCACGCTGCCGCGGCGCCTCTCTTCCTGTGTGAACAGTTCCCAAAAGCTGTCTAGACAGACTGTTCCCTGTGGAGAGATGTTCTTGATACTGGCTTGTTCTCTAGGAACTCGTCCCTGTCAGGGGAGGCGATTCTCAGCAGAGCAGCCTCTAGGAGCCAGCTGGTCAGAGTGCAGGCCTTAATGTCTGTGTCTGTGCCTGGACTGGCTCCTGCCTGCCTACCGGCTAGAAGCACAATGCTGGCTGAGTCTGAGAGGGAGAGGGAGCCCCAAGGTTGGTGTCTACAGTTCCCCCGAATCCTTACTGTAGTCCTGCTGTAGATGGAGGGTGTCAGTCTGTACTTATCTGTGCTCAGCCCTTTGTTGGCATGTGGGAGAAGAGGCAAGACAGTTAGCTCTTGCCCTCTGGGAGCATATACTCTATTTGGGAGGAAGAAACAAATGTTCCTAGAAAGATCATTCCAAACTCCAGACTGCAGTTGCTGGGAACCAGTTGAGTGGTCCAGATAGTAAGAACGAGAAGAGTCTGTAGATGGAGAAAACTCTGTTATTGTTTCACCTTTTGGCATTACTACAGCTCCAATTCCAGAGAGCCCAGAGTAAGTACAAAGTCATCACGTGAGAGTAAGTACAAAGTCATCACGTGTGAAAAGATTGAAAAGGTTCCAGTTGATTTGAAGCTCAGCGTGAGCCAGCAGTGTGGTGAATCTGCCACGTTGTACCAATGCACCAACAGGGATATGTACATCAGGAGGGGCAAGTAACCCTGGTCTCTCCTCCCTGATGCTTAGCCTGCATTTAAGTTCTCAGTTCAGTTTTGCATCTCATGTTGTCAGAAGCATTTGGAACAGTGAGAGACTACATAGATCAGCGTGACATGAAACTATGAAATGGAGAGCATTCAATACATTTCAGTATTTGTAAGTGTTATTATGTATGTACCAGTCACTGTTCTAGACAAGGGGATGTGGCAGTAAATAGGACAGCTACCTCTGCGATCATATAATTTATAGTCTAGTGAAGAAACTTTAGCCTGGAGAAGAAAAGATTGGGGTAACATTGTGCCTGTTGTCAAACACATTAGAAGTGGAGGAGTCAGACGTAAATAACAGTGATGGTAACAAAGAAAACCACAGCACTGGCTTATCATTTATTAAATTCTTACCCTGTGCCAGGCATGGTGTTAAGTTCTTTGCATAGTTACTCTTTTAACTTTATTAACAGACTTATAAAGTTGGTATTATTATCAAGGACTGGAGCCTTGGAAAGGTTAAGCATTTTGTTCAAGGACACACTGGATGTGAGCAGAGATCTGATTTCAAAGCTCATGCTGTTAAGTACTGCTGTATTGTTTCTCTTATTCTAAAGGCAGAGCCAGGACAAATGAGGTGAAAGTGAAATATAGGCATATTCTTCTAGAATAAAAAGATTGCCTAACAGCACTGTCTCATCATAGAACAGATTTCCTTGGTAGGTAGGTAGTGAACTCTCTGTCACTGAAGATAAACAAGTAGAAACAGCATTCCACTGATTGGGTGGCAGAGGGGATCCCGGTATTAGGCTGAACTAGATCAGTCTAAGGGCTTTATAAGAGGGAAAAAAAGACTCCCTGGAGGAAAAGTAGAATTTGATAGAGTGGAAGGGGTGGGGCATCCTGAGTAGCAGGGAAGGAGTGTGAGCAAAGATGTGGAGGCAGGAAAAAGCATGGTGGGTGGGTTTGGTTAGACAGAGTGACTATGATAGAAATCCACAGGACAAAAACCTGGAAAAGAAAGTGGGGCCCAGGCAACCAGGCTGAGATATGTGTACTTCTTGAATGTGACAATTGTGGGTTCTTGAGCGAGGACAACAACCATGATGAAAACATCTAAACTTTTGGTCACATCTAGAAGTGTCACCGGTCCTCACAGGACCCAGTTTTGTCTATGCCAAGAATAGAGCCATGTTCCTGGTGGTGAATAAGGCCTAGCGGTGTCCTGCTCTCCCTCTACGGGTCTGGCCACGGGACTGGGAGAGGGATGGCACCACAGTTAAGGTGATAGGACCCAAGAGCCACAAATTCTTGGTATCTTTGTCATCGTCCCTCCTTCTTTTTTCACTTTCTGCTGAATTACTTTGTAAATGAGGGGAGGAAGAAAATGTTCTTTTTAGAGGAATGTTACCACAACAAAAAGCTCATCAGCACAAACTGTTCTAAAATAACACAAAAGCTGTCACCCTGCTCTGCGCCTGGCGAGCTGTTCTTTTTCAGCATAGCTTCTGCCTGCCTTGGCTTCAGCTGCTCTTCCTGCAGTCTCAGGCCTCTGATGGTTAGAGTGGCCTGCTAGTCTGGGTTTGCACGATCACTCACAAGCTACTGTCTTTGAAAGTAAAAGTCATGTTAGCAAAACGTGTGTGCTTAAGTCAGTGTAACCACATGTGAGACAACCTCAGAGTTCAGGGTCTAACTAGAAAGTTGAGTGGCCAGCTCAGGGCTCAGGATATTGGCTAATGGACACTGAGGCACCAGAGAGGAAACCCTGGTGGTGGTGGCCATCAAGGACCTGAGATCTTTCTGACCCATTTAAAAGCATATCTGATTACCCAAGGCCCATAGTAAAAGTCTGAAGAGATACTCTATTAAGGCCTCGTTTATTTAGCCTCATATTAGTCAGTTTTTCAGATAATTGAACTATAACCTCAGCAGTAGATCTTTAAAAATTTTAGCCATTTTTGAGGTGTTTCTTCTTATAGATTATTATGAGCAGAGTGTTAACTTTTTTTGGATAATTCAAAGCATGGCTTTAGGGCCTCTTGCACTATTACCCTTGTGCCTAGATTCCTATATGCAGGGTTGTGATTTCTTCTTACAGTTTTCCTGACTCTTCTTTGAGTCATTCTCATTTCTAAATGCTGAATTTGCTCTGCTATGAGCTGTGAAATTAGACATATGGTAAACTGAGACTCAGCAGGCATTTTATAGAAGATATAATATCGTTTCTGTGTGTGGAGCAGCTAGTTTGTCTGCTCAAGTGCCATCTTTGCTTGCTTTTGTCCTAGATAGTTGAGGCTGTAGATTGTGGGCCCTTCAGATGAACAACATGGCACTATTGGTGATGGTGCCTTTCTTGCCAAGCTGGTAGGGAGCTCTACCTGCCTGATAGTATGGGAATTCATTACCTATGTTCTATTCAGAGCTCTGGTGGGAGCACTGCCCATGTGCGAAGGATTTGCTGCAGTGGGAGGGTACTGTCAATCCTGCAGACGATTGTCCTGACAGCTGAGGTGGACAGACAAGGGCCTGCCTAAAACCACTGTCCCCTTGACTGCACCAGACTCTTTGAGAGCGCGGTGTTATTTTCTTTTCTAGAGCCTACATGAAAAATTAAGGGCATTTATTCATCATTAAACAAATGTTTATTCAATACCTATTATGTGCCAGGTACTATTGTAGGACTGTGAGCAAAACTGATGAGATCCCTACTTTGATAGAGCTTGCATTCTAGTGGTCTGCATGTCACAGGTGACAGAGTGATAAGTAAGCTTTGAAATTGAGCAGAACTGTGATCAGATTATAGTAGTTTAGTGACTTCCCTTTTGATTTTCTCAGGGTAAAATGGTGGTTAGTAATTCCTACCCTTGCAGGGTTGCTGTTTGAATTAAGTGAAATAAGTCCTGTTTAAAGTTCCCAGCACAAATAAAAAACTCTCAAAAATCAACAATAGAAAGCAAAGCAACTCAATAAATAATGAAAAAAAATTGAACAGACACTTCATCAAAGAAGATATTTGGATGGCAAATAAACATGTGCAAAGATGCTTAATATCATTAGCCACTTTGAGGTTTAAATTAAAACCACAATAAGACGCTACTATACACCTAATAGAATGGCTAACATTTAAACATGGAAAATACCAAGTGACAGACAAGGAGGAAGAGCCACTGGAACTCTTGCCTATAGAGTTTCTTATAAAGTTTAACATAACTTACTACATGGGCCAGCAATTCTACTTCTAGGTATTTACCCCATAGATAAATAAAAATTTATATTCACACCAAAACCTGTGCACTAATGTTTATAGTAGCTTTGATCATAATCACCCAAAACTGGACACAAATGTCCTTCAGTGTTTGGATAAAAAACTATGGAACACTACTCAACAATAAAAAGGAATGAGCTGTTGATGCACACAACAGAGATGAATCTCAGAGGCATTATGCTAAGTGAAAGAAACCAGTCTCAAAAAGTTGCGTACTATGTGATTTCACCTACATGACATTCTGAGAAAGACAAAGTTAGGGGGATGGAGGCTAGATCAGTGGCTACCAAGGGTTAGGACTGTGGGGAGGGTTGGACTATAAAAGGAGAGCATGAGGGAATTTGGGGGGAGTAATAGAATTGTCCTGTGTCTGGATTGGGGAGACAGTTACAAGAATCTAACTATGTATTAAAATTCATAGAACTCTACCCGCTCTACCCCCAAAGTTAATTTCAACATATTAAAAAAAAAAATTTCCCAGCCTAGTACCTGACACACATCTCAAGCTCAATGAATGCTAGTTACTTTCCCCTTTCTCTTTTTTCTATATTTCCAGGAAAGCTACCTGCATCTGACAGTTATATTTTAACATTTATTTGACTGATGTGTTTCTCTCACCGAATTGTTAACCTCCTCAGGGCAGGGGCTGACCTTATCCAGTTGGTTTGTCTTTATTTCTCCTGTGCCCAGCGGAGTTTGATATGGAGTATGTGCTTAATCACTGTGTGGAATGACCCACCTACCACTGTAGCAGCATGGTGTCAGGCTGAGATGGAAGTCCTGAGCAAGGCTGTGAGCACACATTTTGGGGGGTGGGGTTGGGTACGTGGCACTAGGAGCCTGGGAAGCTGCAAAATCTAGGTATGCTTCTGTTAGTGCCTGTGGTATCTGGTATAGAAATATAGCACAGGGTTAAGAGTTTGTGCTCTAGAGTCACAGAGACCTAGGTTTAAACCTGGTTCTGCTTTTACCAGCTGTGGAAACTTGGAGAAGATACTTATTCTTTTAAGCCTCAGTTTCTTCATTAGAAGTAGACTAACAATAGTAGGCACCTCATGAAGTTATTATAAAGGTTAAATGAAGTAATGTATATAAAGCACTTAATATAATGCCTGGCAGATAGAAGAGGCTCAATAAAAGTTAGTTTTTGTTATTATTGTTATTGTTATCCTCAGAAAGCATACATTTTGATGCAGCTGGACCTCTGTTTAAAACTTGGCCTTGCCACCCACTGGCTATATGACAAGTAGGCAAATAACTTCACCTCTCTGAGCCTCACTGTGTTCAGCTATTTGAAGAGGGTAACTCTTTGCAGGGTTGTTGTAAGAATTTAATGTATGCAAAGCCCCAAGCATAATACTTAGCACATGTAGGTTGCTGAATCCATGTTTTTTCCTCCCATAGCACGATGGTATAGATAGTGAGGGCTGGTAAGAATTCCAAATGAGCTCTCTCATCATTCCATGGCATCCAAGCATTCCGCTAAGGGAGCCACTCTCAGCAGGGGTGGGACGCTGCAGGGGGTAGTTCTATCTTTGCCTGAGGGGCTAATATTAAGGAAAGGCGGCACGATGGAGCAGGGCCACACATGTCTAGGGGCTGCAGCTTCCCTGGTAGCTTACCCAGCCTCCTGCCTATGCCTGTGACTTTACAAAAGGTCTAGGTGAGAACTTCTAATTTTTCCCTACCCATCTGGCAGGCTAGAAGATTTTGAACAACAAAGTCATCTTACAGCACTGTTATCAGATCTACTTGACTTTAGCAGGGTAGAAGTTGACTTGTTTTCTACCTTTTTTCATTGTCCCACTGGAGAGGCATGCTAGGTCCTGGGAGGTTGTGAGAGTTGGGGAAGGATGGGATCTGGCACGAGGTGGAACCCCAGTTGGAGGAACTAAACCCTGAGGGGAGCAGCCAGCAGTTCCACTTGTGATACCCCAAGGGGGCCAGTAGGGTTTGGACTTGATGGGAAGTATTATATAGGGAGCGAGAGAGAAGCCAGTGCTATGGCCAGAATGGGCTAATTTGGATGAACGTAAATAGCTGAGTTATGCATATTATCATGATTAATAATAATTGTTATTCTCTCCTCAGGGTTTGGACCTCATTTCCTTATATCCGGTTAGCTGTAGACACCTCTAAGTGTTCCCTTGCCTCTAGTTTCTCCTCTACCAGCCCATGTCGTACATGCTGCCAATGATCTTCCTAAACTACATTTTGGCTTTGTGTCTTCTGCATGATTTCCTTGTCTTGTTCCATCTGACTTCCTGTGCCGAGCACTCCATCCCTTCAAATCTGGTCTTAGCCTTCTTCGTAAGACTCTCTAGACATACCTCCAGCCACTCTGGTCTGGCTCTTGTCCTTTGTCTCATAGACATTCTTTATTTACTGCAGTCTACTTTCTTTGTTCAGGTAGTTCTCCTTACCTGGAATTAACTTCTCATACCCTTCCCTCCAAACCCCTGGCCCTGTCTATATCAGTCTTCGGTGACCTCTGGAATGCCCCAGCCTCACTTTCCATGACCCTTCCCTGACTTTCCCACCCACACTGACCTTTCTCATCTCAGTGCTAACTCTTGTGGCACACAGTCTGTCCCATAATTTAGCTCTTAAATAGAATGTCTTGCGTTTGTGCCTTAATGATTTTGATTACATTGCCTTGCCTATAAGTTTGCCTTTTCACACTAATACTGGAATTATTAAAAAGCACAACTCTGATCACTTGTAGAGGGAGTTGGTGGGACAGCATCCTCCTCCCGGGTGCCGAGCCCCATGCCAGCTGATGACATTCAGTTTCATTCAATCCTCAACCGCCTGTGAGCTAGGTGTTAATAACTATTTCAGAGATGATGAAACTATAAGTGAGTGGCTTACCTTTGCTTACTAAATTAATCTAAACTCTAACCTGTTCTTCCGTGCTCCCACAATCTGACCTTAGCTCACCTGACTAGTTCACGTTACACAGCATTCCTTTGCTCTATGTTACACATGCTTTTCATGTCCTGTCGCTGTGCCTTTGGTCCAGCTAATTCCTCATCCTGGTATCTCTCTGCCTCCCATTTTTGCCTTTAAACGTCCCACTTGTCCACCAAGGCCTAGATCATGGCTTCTCAGCCTCAGCATGATTGACATTTTGGGCCAGATAATTCTTTGTTGTGGGGGCTGACCTGTGCATTGTAGGATGTTTAGCAGCATGTGTAGCCCCTACACACTGGATGTCAGCAGCAAACCGCTGCCCTACCCCACCCCCAAGTTGTAACAACCAAAAATGTCTCTATTGCCAATTGTCAATTGCCCAGGGGGACAGAGTTGCCCCTGATTGAATAGTATTGGCCTAGATTAAATGTTTCCTACAAGAAATCTTGTTTGTTCCCCTACAGTGGGAAATGATCCTTCTTTACTCGTGTTCCAGAGTACTTGGCATGAATCTCTCGTTTGGCATGTTGCTCTGCATTGTAATTAGTTGGGTTCATCCTTGTCTGTACTCCTACTAGATTGCGAGTGCCTCCAGGGGTAGGAACCAGGTCTTATTCATCAGTGTTTCTCCCATTATGCTTGAGGCAGGGCCTTAACTTAAAGGTGATGAGTTAAGCTTGTTTTTGAATTTTAAAGCAAAGATTCTGTCTTATCACTGTGTGCCCCTTAAGTTGTTTCCTTAGGGCAGAACAAGAGTATAAAGCTGGCCAGTCAGTGGTATGGGGGCACAGGATGCTTTGGACTGGTGAGTTCCTGGCAATAGCTGAGTCAGTGGTGTGCTTTTTCTCGGAGTTGCTAGACTCTGGGCTCCAGACACGTTAGTGTCTGATGTGCACGCCTGATCTCCTCTGACCCCCTTCCCTGTCCTTCTACCCTATGTGATGAATCACATACAGAACCCAAATCGAGGTAAAAAATCATTGTTGTTAAAGTAACTAGGAAAGACTTAGAGAAAAACACATGCTAGTGGAGCATAGATGAAGAAAAGAAAACGAAAGACACAGAGTGCTGAAAGGATTTTTCTACATAACTGATAAGGAAACTGAGACTAAATTAGCTCATAGTTATTTATTTTTTGGGTTATTACAACTCAGATATGCATCAGGCTGATGAATAAGTGAACTGCTGGTGATAGTTGCACACCTCTGTGAATCTGCTAAAAACCCTTGAGTTGTACACTGGTTTGGCATGTGAATTATAATATATCTCAGTAAAGATGTTCAAAAATAGAAGTGTCACTGCATCGGTCGCCTCCCACCTGCCTTTCTATAGCCTGATCCGTAAGAATCCCTAGGGCCCTATAGAAAACACTGCAAACCATGCTGATTTCTATGCCATTTCTCCCACTCCTAACTTTGGCAGGTATGTAGAGACGCTTCCAAGTCTGAAGTGCCATGGTTTCTGGAAGCAGAGATCCCTGGGTAGCTAGCTGACAGCTAGGTTGCCTGCATTTCTGGGAAGGTGTAGATGGCTTTTGAGGATACCAGACTGAAGAGCCCTGAGATATTCTGTGTAGGAGAATTTCTCCCCTCTTTCCCTCCCTCTCTTCCTCCTTTCCCTTCCTTCCTTTTTCTTTTTTGTAGCTGTCACTTCTGGGGAAGCTAAGATGGCAAGAAAGCTATGGGAACAATGCTGGTGGTAATTCCCTCTCACCTACATACCAGGGGTCTGAATAAAATTCTTGGCCCTTACCATATGGGGCTCCATGAGGGGAGCTGGCTAAGTAGTCCTGTTTCATGTTTCCTGGATTCCTCTTGTGCTCAGGGCCTCCCTCTGACTCCCACTGGTGCTACCATGCCAGCCCCTGGGAAGCAGAGCTCTCCCCTTGAATAACTGTTTGGACCCAATCCAAACAGTTATTCAAATAACCTCAGTATAGATTTTGATGTATACAGTTCTGTTGCTGCAGTAGTTATTTTTGACCTAAAGGACTGTTACAGTTTGGAGGCACCTCTCTGGTTTTTTGCCTCCTAGCTCCATGTCACCATTTTATTTCCTGCCTCATAGAACATTCTGAGAAACTGCCCTTAATCTAGGCAAAGCACAGATTGAATTCTGCTCAGGCCCTTTGGACAGAACAGAAAGGACTGATACCATGAATGACGTCATTCCTCAGGTGAAACCTGCTCCTTAGGCTAAGGAAATGACCCGGCCGATTTTTCCTTGTAATGTTTAATTATAGGATGGCTGTAGCATTCCCCTACCAGGAGTGGCTCACAGTCAGCTTAGAGGCTGCAACCCCCATTGAGTCCAAGTTCTGTGGCATTGCTCATGCATTCCTCATTCAGCCTTAACTTTTGTGAGTTTCTTGGACATTGACTTTTTAAAAGTCTGAAGCATGAGCTTTGGAGTCTAACCTGAGTTCACATCCAAGCTTTGCAATATACTAGCTGTAAGGCCAAGTAATTTGGAGCCTCACTTTTCCTCATCTGTAAAGTAGAAATGAAAATGAGATACTCTTTGCCATTGACAAGCCCTCATGCTAGTGAGAGAGGCAGACACATAAACTGGCAATGACAGTAGCACATTTTAAGCTGTAATGGTGGTGTGCACAGGGGACTGTGCAGCTTCAAGAGGAATAAGGTTGAGGTAATCTAGCATATGCTGGTGTAGCAGAAGACACAGTGTCAACCAGCACTCAGGGAAGGGAACCAGTTGCTAGACAAGCTGAGCTGCACATCAGAGGGAGTAGGCATGGTTTGCAATCTGTCCAGTGCCTTAGCCAGATACAGGATGAAGCAGCAGCTCCCCCAGATGGTATCTCTTGTGTTTCTAGGAAAACCCAGCCGGAGGTTTGCTTTGACAGACAGGGAAATTCTTTCTCACTAAGCAGACTGTTGTTTTCCTTCTTCCCCATTTTGTTGGTGAGTCTGCTCTGTGTATTCCGGATGGCAATCCTGCTGATGACAGGGATTAGTTACGCTTGTAACTTTTCTCTCTCTTGCTGTGTGCTACGTATGTCTGTACATCTCTATGTACCTTCCTGTTTGCTTCTTTGTGTGTATAGGAGTACATCATTTTGTGCCTTTCTGTATTTGTATGTGTCTTGCTATATTTAGATGTCTCTGTGTGTATGACAATAAGAGGAGGGAGGGGAGGAACATTGAGCCAAGGAAGTAGGAGCTGAGAGAAGCCCATAAGCCAGGTTGAGGATTAAGGAGAAGGTTAAGAGCAAAAGTTTAGGCTACAGTACAGTATGCAGGACCTAGCGGTAAGAGCAGAGCCAGAAGTATAATCAGAAACCCAAAGGGGCTATTAGTTTAGGCAGCATCTGGGCCCTACAAAGTGGTAGGCCGAATGCAGTGGTCATCTAGACCGGAAATGGTCAAGCCAGCATAGAGAAAGCCCTGCCTCAGGTATTAAGCTTCTGACTTTTCCTGTCTAAGGAGGACTTGGCAGCTGGCTCCCAGGACCCTGCTTGCCTTCAGACTGAACTGGTGTTTGTGCTTAGGGGCCCAGATTTAAGACATTCAAACATTTATGGAACACCTTGTACGAGGTCTGACAATTAAGTTTGCAAACTTATTGTAATGATATTGTTAATCTTTTTTGATATCAGAGGGATTATTCATTATGAATTTGTACCAACTGGACAGTTAACCAAGTTTACTATTTGGAAGTGCTGAAAGGGCTGCGTGAAAAAGTTAGACAAGGGCCGGCCAAGTGGCGCGTTGGTTAAGAGTTGGCTTGGGAACGCGAGCTCTGAGCAGCAGGGCCGCCAGTTCAGATCCAACATGGGCCAGTGTTGCTGCACCCTCTACAGCTAAGATAGTGAACAACAGTCCCACCTGAAGCTGGGCTGCCGTGAGTCGCCAGCGACAGTGTAGGCTGCAGTGCGCCGCCATAAGCTACCATGAGTGGCTGTCAGCCAGTGTGAGCAGCTGGCAGTGAGCTGCTGTGAGCGGCTGTGAGCGGCCGTCCAATGGCCAGCGACTGACTGCCTGAGCCAGGAAGAGCGCGATGATCACAATACCAACTTGGGCCAGTGAAGCGACGTCCTCCACAGCTAGACTGAAGAACAAAAGGACAGCAACTTGTTTCTTCCCCTTCCTCAATTCCCCAATAAAATCTTAAAAAAAAAAAAAGTTAGACGAAAACAACCTGAACTTTTTGCCAACAATTCAAGGCTCTTGCATCATGACAGTGTACCAGCTCACACAGCACTGTCTGTGAGGGAGTTTTTAGCCAGGAAACAAATAACTGTATTGGAACACCCTCCCTACTCACCTAATCTGTCCTCCAATGACTTCTTTCTTTCCTGAAGATAAAGAAAATACTGAAAGGAAGACATTTTGATGACATTCAGGACATCAAGGGTAATACGATGACAGCTCTGATGGCTAGTCCAGAAAAAGAGTTTCGAAATTGCTTTGAAGGGTGGATTAGGTGCTGGCATCAGTGCATAGCTTCCCAAGGGGAGTACTTCGAAGGGAACCATAGTGATATTCAGCAATGAGGCATGTAGCACTTTTTCTAGGATGAATTTGTGAACTTAATTGTCAGACCTTGTAGATATAGGCATTGTGAAGGACTGTGCCTTAAATGATCTAATTTTCTTCACATTGTTACTGTAAGGTAGTCTGCATTTTACAGGCTCAAGATGACATAGTGAGGAAATGACAGAGATGGGATTCGAATCTGTATCTGTAAGATTCTTTTTTCTATATGTCACTTCACAAGCTTTCTGATATTTCTGGGTTGTGAGCAAGCTCCCTGATTAGTTGAGAGTAAAACGCTTAGGGCTCAGGCAGTGTGGGGTTGGGAGGGTTGGAAAGAGTTTCTGGACTCTGCTTTTGGGATTGAGAACTTTCTTCAATATAGAATAGTGGTTCTTGCTTTCAAGGAGTGACCCTCCTCTATATATCTGTCTTACCTAGGTGCTTTCAATATGTCTGATTAATCTCTGTGTCCTTGGATCCCAGCATAGGTCATGTCACATACTTACTGCTCAGTAAATGCTGGTTGGGTAAATGAAAGAATAAAATACTTCTTTTTTTTTTTTCTTTTTAGCTGAGCCATCCTGCCACCTTTTGGCAGCTCAGCGGCTGCTCAGCTCAGGCCTGGAATCGAACCGCTGTTGCTCAGAGCTCAAACTCTTAAGTGAGCTCTTAACCAACTGAGCCACTCAGCCAGCCCTAAAATACTTCTTAATAAAGGCTTTCGGAACGTCTGATGTCGTCACTACTCCCTTCAGCCTTCTTCTGTGGCACTATGATGCTTTAATCGTATTGTAGACACTTTGTTTTTATTGTTTTGTCGTTGCTTTTTGACTCATGAGCCTACATTCTTCCCCTTGGAGTTGATTGGGAGCCAGAAGGTTCTTACAGCGGGGCATGCCTTTGTCTTATTCTCTTATTTCTTTGTTCCCAAGCCTTCCTCCTCACTGCCTAAAGGTGAGTGGCATTCAGAAGGAACACATGGTGAGCCCTCAACTTTTTTACCAAGTTGACTGAAGTTGGTGTTCCATTTTGGAAATGGAATCCAGTAGGTTTTCCTGCGGCTGAGTGCTTGGCTGGGTTTGTGTTTCCCAGAGTCTTAGAGAGCCGTGCATAGGAATGGTAGTATGGAGAACAACTGAGAGGGGAATCAAAGCTGACTCTTGTTTATGGGGATTGTAAGAGAGAGAGATTTCCTTAGTACTTGAAGCCATATGGAGAAAAGATTAGGTGCATTTAGTACCAGGGTCAGAAAACTATGACCCCCTTCCTGTTTTTCATAGTCTGCAAACTAAGAATGGCTTTTATATTTTTATTTTTTTAAAAATGTTAACACCACCCCAGAAAGCCCCTTCTTTTTTTTTTTAAAGATTTTTATTGGGGAATTGGGGGGATGGGAACAGCGCTGGGGAATTGGGAGAAGGGGAACAGACAACTTGCTCTCCTTTTGTTCTTCAGTCTAGTTGTGGAGGATGTTGCTTCACTGGCCCAAGTTGGCACCATCATTGCGCTCTTCCTGGGTCAGGCACCTCAGTCACTGGCTTCTGGACAGCTGCTCACTGCAACTGCTGGCCGCTCACGCTGGCTGCTGGCTACATACGGTAGCCCATGGTAACCCACTGCTACAGGGGCTGCAGCCTATGCCGTCACCAGCAACTCACGGCAGCCCAGCTCCAGGTTGAGCTGTTGTTCAGCATCTTAGCTGTGGAGGGCAGTGTCACTGGCCCTCATATGT
>NW_017731985.1:797770-799758 GCF_001890085.2 Hipposideros armiger
CGGCAGCCCAGCTCCAGGTTGAGCTGTTGTTCAGCATCTTAGCTGTGGAGGGCAGTGTCACTGGCCCTCATATGTGGGATCCGAACCGGGGCCCGCTGGCATCCCAAGCCAGTTCTTAACCATCGCGCCACTCGGCCGGCCCTATATTTTTAAATAGGTGGTGATGGTGGGGAATCCCAAGAAAGATTTTGTGACATGTGAAATTTGTATGAAGTTTAAATTTCAGTGTCCATAAATAAAGTTTTATTGGCACAGAGCCACTGTAACTCATTTACATATTTTCTATTGCTGCTTTCACATAAGAACAGCAGAGTTGAGTAGTTGTAACAGAAAATGGATGGCCCACCAAGCTTAAAATATTTACTGTCTGGCCCTTTACAGAAAAAGTTTGCTTAGTCCCTGGTCTAACCCATTAATTTTTAGAAACAGTTTAATTGAGATATAATTCACATACCATACACTTTACCCATTTAAAGTATACATTTCAGTAATTATCAGTAGATTCATAGATATGTGCAGCCATCACCACTGCCAGCTTTAGAACATTTTTGTCACGAAGAAGAGAAATCCTGTATACATTAGCTATTGTACCTTTATCCTCCTACTCCCCCCAGCCTTAAGCAAATACTAATCTACTTTCTGTCTATATATAGTACTTGCCTATTCTGGACATTTCATATAAATGGGATCAATATGTGATCCTTTGTGACTGACCGACTTCACTTAGCATAATGTTTTCAAGGTTCATCCATGTTGTAGCATGTATAAGTACTTCATTCCTTTTTATGGATGAATAATATTCTATTGTATGGACACACAGCATTTTGTTTATTCACTCATCAGCTGGTGAACATTTGGGTTGTTTCCATCTTTTGGCTGTTATGAATAATGCTGTTATAGACATGTTCAAGTTTTTGTATGGACATATGTTTTTAATTCTCTTGGGTATATACCTAGGAGTGGAATTGCTGTGTTAGATGGTAACTCCATGTTTACCTGTTTACTTGTTTGAGAAACTGCCAGACTGTTTTCCAAAGTAGCTGAACTATTTTACATTCAGGTCAGCAGTGTATGAGAGTTCTTTCTTCACATCACCAACACTTGTGATTATCTGATGTTTTGATTACAACCATCTGAGTGGATGTGAAGTAATATCTCATTATGGTTTTGATTTGCATTTCCCTGGTGACTAATGATGTCAGATATCTTTCCATTTGCTTGTTGACCATTTTTATCTCTTCTTTGGTGAAATGTTTTATTCATATCTTTTCCCATTTTTAATTGGCTATTTGTATTTTTTATTATTGAATTGTTAAAGATCTTTATATATTCTAGATACAAGTCCCTTTTCACATATATCATTTGCAAATATTTTCTCCCATTCTGTAGGTTGACTTTTCAGTTTCTTGATAGTATCCTTTGAAGCACAAAAGTTTTCAATTTTGATAAGTTCAGTTTATCTATTTTTTGTTATTGTTGCTTCTCATGTTTTTGATGTCATATCTAGAATCTATTGTCAAATTGAAGATTATGGTGATTTACCCTTGTGTTTTTTTCTAAGAATTTTAAGGGCATATGAAGCTTAACATTCTCCCAAATGGATTTTAAATATTACCTCATCCCAAACTTGCTCTATCCACAGCCTTCCCCATCTCAGCTGAAGGCAACTCCATTGTTTCAGTTGCCTGGGCCAAAAATATCTTTGAATCACCTATAATTCCTCTCACAGCTCACATCCATTGGTAAATCTGGTGGGTTCTACCCTCAAAATATGTGCACAGGGCCGGCCGAGAAGCACGATGGATAAGAGCTGGCTTGGGACGCCAGAGGGCCCCGGTTCGGATCCCACATATGAGGGCCAGTGACACTGCCCTTCACAGCTAAGATGCTGAACAACAGCTCAACCTGGAGTTGGGCTGCCATGAGTCGCCGGTGACGTTGCAGGCTGCAGCCCCTGTGGCAGTGGGTTGCCATGGGCTACCGTGTGT
>NW_017731985.1:800238-820133 GCF_001890085.2 Hipposideros armiger
GCTCTTCCCGGGTGAGGCAGATCAGTCGCCGGCTTCTGGACGGCTGCTCATGGCGGCTGCTGGCCGCTCACGCTGACTGCTGGCTACACACGGTAGCCCATACAACCTATTCTTAATACAACAGCCAGAGAACTTTTTTTTATTTTTAAAAATCAGATTATTTTATTCCTCTGCTCAGAATCCTGTAGTAGCTCCACTTTCATTTAGTGTGAAAGCCAAAGTTACCACAAGAGTCAGCAAGGCCCTGTGTGTTCTTGCCCCCACTTAGCATTATGTTCTCCTCTCCTTTATGTCTCCCCCGTGGTCCTCACTCCAGTCACACTCCTTGCTGTTCCTCAAACACCCTTGCTGTTCCTGTTTTAGGGCCTTGGTTCTAGCTCTTACTTCTGCCTGGAATATTTTCCTCCCAGATATCCACTTTGATAACTCCCTTATATTCCCAAATACTTTGCTTTTCTCATATTTCACCTTACTGATGAAACCTTTCCCAGACTACCCTATTTAATGATGAAATCAGCAACTTTACCTCATTCCTGGCATCCAGAACCTCATTACACATCACTTACTTTTGTTTGTTTATTTTTTATTTTTAAGGACTTATCACCTTCCAGATTCTATCATTTAGTCATTTATTTTATTGTTTATTGTCTAGAATATAAGGTCCATAAGGGCAAGGGATCTGTTTTGTTCATTGCTAAATCCCTGGTACCTAGAACAGTACCTGGCTCAGTCTTGGTACTCAATAAATATTGTTGAGTGAATGAAAGAAACAGATTTATTTTTTCATATGAATTCTGGGGTCACTTAATAGCCTTAAGACCTTCCTTTAGTATTTATTTTTTTAAATTGTGTCAGCTAGCAATGAATTTTCTCTGTGTTTGTTTAATTGGAAATGTCTATTTTACATTTACTTTAAAAAGGTAGTTTTGCTGATATCAGTTTCTTGGTTGAGTTTTTTCTCTCAGCACTTTGAACATGTCATGCCACTGTCTTCTGGCATTTCTTGTTTTTGATGAGAAGTTAGTTATTAATTTTATTGTGCAACTCTTGTATGTAACAAATCATTTTTATCTTGCTGATTATAAGAGTTTTTCCTTGCCTTTAGCTTTCAGTATTTTACTATTCTGTGTCTGCAGATGTCTTTCCATTTATCCTACTTGGAGTTTGTTGAGCTTTCTAGACGGGTAGATTAATATTTTTCAATAAATTTGGGGATTTTCCAGCCATTACTTCTTTGAATATTTTTTTCTGCTCCTTTGTCATTAGCCTCTACTTTCAATTACTCCCATTATACATATATAGATGAGCTTAATGGTATTCCATGTTTATCTGAGACTGTTCATTTTTCTTCATTCTTCTTTCTCTCTGCAGTTTGGATTTGTAATCTCCATCGATCTCTCTTAAAGTTTGTTAAGTCTTTCATTAGCTGGTTCAGATCTACTGTTGTGCCCCCCTCCTGAAAGTTTCTTTTTAGCTGTTGTACTTTTTAACTCCACAACATCCATTTGATTCCTTTTTTATAATTTATATCTATGGATATTCTTTATTTGATGTGACATTGTCATCACACTTTTTTTTTTTAAATCATGGTTTTCTTTAGTCTTTGAACATATTTTTAATGGCTGCTTTGATGCCTTCTGTTAAATCTGAAATTTAGTTGCTCTCACAGTTTCTGTTGCCTGCTTTTTTTCTGGTGTAGGGGTCATACATGCCTGTCAATTTGCATGTCTCATATGTTTTTGTTGAAACTGGATATATTTGACAATATATTGTAGCAAGCCTGGGTACTGGTCCAACCCGTCTGGGGCTTGTTATGATTTGTTTATTTGTTTGGTGAATGACTGGGTTACTTTAGTGGCCTTTCCCCACCACTCCCACACAGTGTGAAAGCCTCTGATTGTTCTTCCTCAGAGGGTGCAGCCTTTTGGTTATGCCCACCGTCAGATTTGGATGACAATGGTTTTGGCAGGGCTTTCTTGGACTGTCTCTTTCCAGAACCACACCCAGCCGTTAAGCTTTATTACTTGCCATCTGATCACTGTATTGTTTTCAACAATGCCCTAGGGCATAAATTTGCTCCACAGAGTGGTCCAGTTATATTAGGGCTCCTTTGAAAGGACGGTTCTTGCGAACAGTGTTTGAGATTTGTTCTTACCCAGAAGGGCTTCTCCCAGGTGTCTCTTGGTCCCCTGTTCTCACTAGAAAATTCTCCAGCCTACAGTTTAGCCTATACCTTCAGTTAATCACCCTGTCTTCTTCCAGATCTTTCCAGCACAACTTTCACTGTTTTTGAGAGCACCCTTAGTCTCAAACTTCTTCACACTCTGTTGCAAATAAAATCATTTCCTCTGGGAAGAGATTCAAAGCTCTCTGTTTTACGGTCTGCTTCTCCCCCAGGCAAAATCTCTGAGTCATAGTCCTGGTACTGGAGTTGGGAACAGTTATGTGCCTCTCTGTGAGTGTCACTTCCACTTTAGGAGCTGAGCACTCGGTAAAGAGGTGGTAATAGCCTCAGGTCTTCTTGGCTTGCTTCTCCCAGAGTATTAACTGATGTTTTACAAGCCAGGGCAATGGCATCAGGGCCCCTGTATTCTCAGTGGTGCTGCATTCAAGCTGAAGCCCCTGTTCCACATGGAGAATAGGTGTAGGAAGGGAGGCCCACTTCTTGGTTGCGCTCATCGTAAAGAATGTAGCTTTAGCAACAGGTACCGAGGCAGGATGAGAAATGTCGACGTCCTGCCCCTTTCAGGCATACTGCCCTCCAACTGGGAGCTTGGGGGAGAGAGAGTCCTGTGTTCTTGGCTGCACCAGTCTGGTATGGAGTTTCTCTCTTACTGATTTGGAAGAGGGAGGGAGAGAGAGAGAGCAGGTGTTAGTCAAATACTGCAGACTCCCACTGTTCTTACTGAGTTTTAGTAGATCTTCTTCAGCAGATGTTTTTGCGTTTGCTGTGTGCCATTAGAACCATTTCTATAGACTTTAAATGGTTGCTTTAAAAAATAATTTCCCCCAGTTTCACTGGAGAGTGGGTCCATGGGTCTTCTCAAGCCAGAAGTCTACTTCACCTCATCAACATACCCAGAATGCTTTCTGTCTAGTGCCGTGTATTTATCCAATGTGAACGTGGCAGTATTGACCTCAATTAAGAAGATATTCCCTTCTCTTTCTGGAAATATTTTAAAATTAGTGATCTATTTCTGTCCTTCTTCCCCAGCTGGTAGTCCGTGGCTAGCTTGGATACTTTGGTCCTGATGGTTTGCAAGACCGGAGATGTCAGAGTTTCCCAGTCTTTGCCATTCTGACCAGATACCCAGCAAGCTGCAACCTTAGATGCTGTTTCTAGGATTTGACCTGTGTCATGTGCCCAGTGTCATAGTCTGAGGACATCGAGGATGATTCCATAACAAGGACCGAGCTTTATCATCAACCTCAGGGGGATTCTCTGTACCTGCATATGTACCAGGGCCTGGAGATTATATATAGGAGTAAAAGGAAAGGTGAGGTTGCTGCCTTGGTAGAAATTCCTTTAGTGGTAGAAACAGCCGTGTGAACAGATAAGGATACTACAGTAGGAGAAGTGAATACTGTGGTGGAGTCACAGAAGAGGAAGACCTACGTTAGTTTTACCCATGTACACAGTTGCTGACATGTGATCCAGGTCTGAAGAGAAGACTAGGAGTGATCAGGAAAAGAAGGAGAGTGTTTTAGGTGAGGGAATGCCATGTGCAAAGACGTTAGGCCTATGAGGAGCCTGGTACTTTCAGGGAATTTCATGTAACTAATTTTCATTGGGGATAGGAGAAAGTGGCAGTTGATGTGGAAAGGAAGGCAAGTAGGGGCCAGTCCAGAGACGGACTTGCATAAGGTTGTGAAATTTCTATTTTAAATGGAGTTAAAGCTTTCAAAGTAAGAGTCATAGAGTAGAACAGAAAGGACCATAGAGGTCAGTAGATTACAGTGCCTTGCCTTGATTATCTCTATTGTTGATCTCTTGGTACATGGCTTTTATATAGCAACCACTTAGGAAATGTCTCTTCAACTTTCTCTATGGATCCTCTTTTCATATGAGAGATCAGCGTCACTGTAATAGTGGGCTCCAGGATTACACTTTCTTAGTACCTTTATATTCCTCTTGTAATATATTAAATATATTAATATTTAGGAAAACTTAATTTACACATAGGAGAGCTTATTTTGTGCCAGGAACTATTCTAAGTTTTTTTGTGTGAATTAACTCATTTATAATCTTCTCAATGTGAGGGTATTATGAAGTCTTGTACTATGTATTATCATCTCCATTTTACAAATTATGTGCATGATACACTGAAAGTGAGTGATAGAACTAGGATTCAAACCCAGGCATCCTGGTTCTAGAAACAAGCTGTAAACTATCATGCTATACTGAATCCAAGGCAGTGTAACCGTCTGGCCCCTAGCGGAATATCTTTGTTTCAGATTTGCTGACAGTTTGGGGACCTTTTTCTTTCTTCTGTATAGTTGCAATATTCATTGACTAGCTGTTGTAAGCTAAACAGTCTGCTGGGTGTTGTAGGACAAACTCAAGTGAGAGACATTCATTCAGTTATTTAATAACCACATATCCTACTCTGCCAGGTCCCGTGCTTGGAGGTGAGTTTATGGAGCTAAATTAGCTATTTATTTGGGTGTTCAGAGAATTTGCAAGATGCTGGTAAAAAGATAAACAACAAATAAAATACAGTTTCTGTATTTTTATTTGAGTTGCTTAGGGAGAGTAAGAGGGGGGTAATTAAATAGTAATGTTAGTATAATGGCATAAGCATTGTCATAGATGTATATCCTGAGAATTGAGAGAACAAATAGGGAAGTGCAATTCACTTGCCTGGGAGAGGTCTGGAAAACTTCACAGAAGCAGTGACTTTTTCTTTAGCAGATAAAGAGAGGGAGAAAACATTTTAAATGCAGTCCCCTGTGTAAAGGTTTAGAGGTATAAAAAAGCATGGCTTTTTCAAGGAGCCTGAAATGGCTTGATGTGTCTAGAGCAAATGTTGACAAACTTTTTCTGTAAAGGTCCGGATAGTGAATAGTTTAGGCTTTGCTAGCGATACACCTTGTCACAACAACTCAACTCTGCCTTTGTAGTATGCAAGTAGCTATAAACAGTACATAAATGAGTGTTGCGTGTTCCAGTAAAACTTTATTACAAAACCACGCAGCAAGCTGGATTTGACCCGTGGCCATAGTTTCCTGATCCCTTGTCTGGAGTGTAGTTATCTGCTAGGGAGGGAGAGCGTCCAGGGGGCTGACTGGGAAATTAGTTTATGGGCCAGACTGTAAAAGGCCTTGAATGCAAGGCCAAGCAGCTAAGGCTTTATTTTATCCTATAGATAATGGGAGCCATGAGATTTTAAGTAGGTTTGTTGGTATAGCTAGAGTTGTACTTTACAAAGGTCATTCTGGTGATGGACTGGCAGAAGTTAGACTAGATGTACCAAGGTGCGTGAGGAATGACTGTCCTCCCCCGTGCCCTCGAGCAATAGCTTCTGATCTCACTGGAGATGGGTACTTCACCCCTGAGACATCCATGTCCCAGCACTCTGTATAAATGACATTCAGAGCTGTTACGGCTAAAATGTGGGTCGTTGCTAGATGTTCAAGAGCTGAACGAGAGCTGGGAAGCTTTTCAGATCTGGGGCATGTGTCTTGTGGGCTGTAAATATTGTGTGAGTGGGGAAATGGGAGTGAAGGGGTTGTGGTTTGGTTTGGGAGACATGGAAGGTGAGCAGTGGGGAACCAGGTTGGAAAGGGGAGGGAGCAGTAACTAGTTCTAAGGAAGAACCCAAGAGACCTGCCCAGATCCCTGCACCCAAAGATGTGCTGCTCCTCTTCTGGTTCCATGTCAGTGCGTTCTGTTCACGGATGGAGCTGGCTAGGCCTATATGTGGGATTCTAGAGAGATGTCTCCCCTCCTCTCTGCTCTCACCCACACCCCTTCACTACGGCTTAATACTTCGGATGGGGTTGCATGCTTTGTGTCTCCGCCAGGAAGATCACTTTTATGAGCTCATAGGGCTAAATATACCTAGTGACAGCTGGTACCTTGGCTCTTCAGAGAGCTATTAAGCTGCAGCTCTAGCCAATGCTGCATTCCCCGTGGTAAGGCAAGACTTTTAGGGAGCCTCCTTAGACCTCCTTAGAGCTGCTTGTTCTGAGTCTGAAATAGTAAATCCTTGTGGAGCCAAAAGTTGTCGCTTTGTTTTGTTTTGTTTTTGCTTTTTGTTGCTTTCAAATTTGGTCTTAAACCGGAGTTTAGCCATTAGCTGGATGTGGGACAGTGTTCAGAGTAATATGGTGGTAATGCCTCCCTCAAGTATATTGAACATCAGAGTCCTAGTTCAGTACAAGCTATATAAATTGAACCTATGTTTAAAAATCAAAACTGAGTAACCAGGACTTTCTATCAGAGGGTATGTGGTTTGATAAGGGAGGTAGACACATAACAAGACTGATAAGGGTATACACAGGGGCTATGGGAGCACAGAAGAGTCATCTTTGATCAAGAAGATTTTTCTCTTACGTTCATATCCTATCTCCCCCTCTTTCCAATAATCATCACAACTAATGTTCAAGTTGTGCTTTAAAATTTACAGAGTGCTTTTGAGTACCTGAGGAATCACAAGCTCTGTGCTTCCGAAGGGCCAGGGGTATCATGACGGAGTAATGTGGGCTGTATAAATGCACATGCATAAATCTGTGATGGGGGAGCTGTGGCAAACTGGAGAACGCATGACATGCCTCTTCAGAAGCGGGCAGCTGCTGCTCAGCTCTGGCAGATTGTCGCCAGGTAGATATGTGAACCCTGGAGTGGTACCAGGGGGCGGGGCTTGAGGCCCTCATCTCCTGCAACACCAGCTCCCCCACCTCCCAGCTGCCCCGAATTATAACATATATATAATATTCTTTGATGTGAAAAATTGATTTTTTCCTTAATTTTAAGTAAAATGGGAATAAAAATGTCTTTATAAGATGTTGCATTTTAAAAGGAATTTGTATTGAACAATCTAGCTAAAAACAATGTAATTTCATAACAAGTCCTTAGCCACCACTCCCCCTTCCAATCAAATTGCTGCCCTTAAGTCTCTCCTATATTAAATTCTAAAGTTGTCACTGGAGCTCAGTGTTCCTAGATTTATTTATTTATTTATTTATTTAAAGATAGCCTGGAAAATGGGACTTTCTTTGGTAAAGTTTTTGATTTTTAAACATAGGTTTAATTTATAAAATGCTCCATGGGCCATTAAAAGACACATGCAAAGGCAGTTCACGACTTCTGCAAACAGGCCTCATTTAATCCTTGTCACACTCAAATGAGAGGCATAATTCTCCCTCATTTTGTGGGGAAAATAGGCTCAGGGAGGGTAAGTAGCTTGCTCAGAAGTCACACAGGAAGTTAAGGGGTCTGTGATGCAGGTTCTGAACTCTTTACAGTACACTGCCTTTCCTACTCTTAAGGCTTGATTGTTGGAGCCTCACTTCTTTGCTCTCTAAAGAGACTCCAGTCAGCATCAGGCCCTTCCTTCAGGTAGAGTTTCTGTCAGCCCGCTCTCCACGTTTGGCACCATCTTCTTGCTGGCCTTGTTTTCTGACCCCACACTCCTTTGCATGCTTTGTGGCACCAATAGAGCCTGTATTCAGGCCCCTGTGCGCATCCTCCTTGTACTTTTTTCCCCATGAGCCCTTCTGCTCTCCATAATCTTCAGTGTTCAGACTTGGCTATAAAAAGCAGTCTATTTCTTGTTGGTTCCCTGTAAGCAGCTGGTATATCTCAGATGTTTCCTGGAGTTAGCTGGTAATGGCAGAAAATCCCCTTCCTTGGAGATTCTGGCATTTCTGCTCCTAAGGCCTGCATATGATACGCGTTTTTCTAGTCTTAGATGAGAGGGTTTTGGGTTAGAGCCTAAGAGGACCAAAGTAGGGTATACTTTAAAGGATCTGATGAATCAAAACTAAAAAAAATTATGAGGATTACAGATTTGATCTCCTTAAAATATATCCCAAACCTGACAACTCATTATCCCTACCCTACTGCCGAGTTTCAAACCACCATTAGCTGATACCTAGATTATTGCAATAGCCACCTGACTGGTTTCCCTGCATCTGCCCTTGTCCTCCTATAGTCTGCGTCTCAACACAGCATTCAGAGAAATTCTTTTAAAAATGTAAATGTGATCATGTTTCACCTTTATTCAAATTTCTTCAACAACTTCCACGTCAGAGTAAAAGTCAAAGTCTTTATAGGCCTACAGGAGCCTTTGTGATCTGGACACCTGGTGCTTCCCTGAGCTCCTTCCTACTAGTCACCACCTAGTCTCATGTCTCATCTGCCATCCTGGCCTCCTGGCTGTTCCTTGAACATACCATGTATGTTGCCTCAGGGCCTTTGCATTTGCCATCCCTATCCTTGAGATGTTCTTCTTCCAGTCATTATGCTTGCCTTTCTCTAACATCTGCTTCAGATATTTGCTTAAAAGTCACCTTCTTAATGAGACCTTTCTTGACTAATTAAAATGACAAACCACTAATATCACTACTCTTGGCATTCCCTGTTCTTTTTTCCTGCTTTAAAGAAATTGTTGTCTCTTTCACCCAAATAGGATGTTAGTGTTACTGGTCCAAAGTCTGTGTGCCTGACGCTTTGACATCATACTCAAACTCAAAACGTTAGAGTTTGGAGTAAGGAAAGGTTTATTGATCAAGAAGGTGCCAACAGATAAGATGGGAGTCCTCATCCTGAAAAGTTCAGGCTTCTTTTATGTCTAGAGAAGAGAAAATGGGAGGCGCTGTTTTTGTAAAAACTCAAGCCCCAAGCAGAATTCCTCTAGTGATTAGTATGTCTAAAGCAGAAGCTATTAGCCTGAAGGCCTTGGGAACCACAGCAGGCTTGAAGAAGTTAAAGCCCGAGAGAGAGCTAGCATTTCACTGTGTTACATTAGCTCAATGGAGACAAAGATTTGTATCTGTTTTTTCACCCCTTATTGCATTTCTAATGCCTGGAACTATGCCTGGTACATAGAAATCTTATATTTGTTGAATAAGCGAATGAGTTTCTGTCCCCAGACTCGCTGTCTCAGACTGCTGTGACTGTGTCTTCCCTGAGATGTCCCAGTATCGGATGTTTAAGGTCTAGTAATCTCATCATATAGGTCCCCAGTGAAAGCAACCAGACTCTCAATAAAATTAACAACAGTATTTTAATGTTATTCATTTTGAAAAATAAGCAGCTGAAATTGACAAGAAATATTCTGAAATAGGAGAGCCCTGGGAAGATAGGGGTCCAGACATTAGAAAAAAACTTTTTAAAGTATAAAACAAAATAAAAAGTATAATAAAAGCCAAGCACTAGCACAAAAATAGAAACAAAAGAATGGAGAACCTAGAAATATACCCCACTCCATATAAGGACTTAATTTATTATTAAATCACGTTTTAAAAAAAGGAATGAAAGATAATTTAATTAATGGGACTGGGATAACTGGGTGGCAACTTGGGGGAAAAAATGTTAAGATTCACAACTTATAGCATATGATAAATTGAATGTCAGATGGCCTAAAAGGCTGACTATTAAAAACTCAAGAAATACTTTAATCACTTTACTTTTCTAAGAACTGACAAAAATCTTCTTGCTCTGGGCTCTTCACCTTGTCACCTACTTAATCCTTATTAAAAAGTAGATTCTCTCAACAATTTCAAATGAGAGATTGGACAGCTGGAGAATCTAACCCTCAGGTGTCAGAGGGACTCAAATTTTGTTGCTGCCAGAGGGCACAAAGAGCTGTGAAACCCATGTATGTGAGCCCAGCTTGGCTTTTATGGTCTCATCTAACCAGAGGTCTTGACTCCCATACACCATTCTAGCCTCTGTGGGAGTGTAGCTAGACCATCACCTATACTCCAGGTAGTAGAATGTATTAGAACTGCACTCCAATATGTAGCCGTTAGCTGCGTGTGGCCATTTAAATCTAAATTAATTTTTTAAAAATTTCAGTTCTTGAGTCACACAGGCCACATTGTGAGTGCTCAATAACCATATATGCCTAGTGGCAGCTGTTTGGGCCAGGACAGATATTGAACTTGTCCATCATTGCTGAAAGTTGTGTTGGATAGTGCTACATTATATCAATAGTTGTGGACATTGCCAAGTTCCTGTGCTCAGCAGCCTATACTCTGACTAGGTTGAGAAGTTCCAATATAGGCTGTCTTCAAGCTTCTCTCCTGGGTCATTAAGCTCAGATGTCTTAATGTTTGCAAAGCCCGGAAAAGGCAACCACCCCTTGATTATGGATTTAGGGAATCTGGGACCATACTGTCAATCGTCTATTCATTTAGTCAATAACATTTACTACATTACTCTGGGTCAGACCCTTTCCTGGACCCTGGGATAAAGAAAAATGGATAGGAGGACATTTCCTGAAAATGCTATTAAAATGTGCTCTTGTGAGAGTAGTGATCAGAATTGCATATTTCTTTGATGTTTGAGGCTCTGTGGAAAGCAGTGATCAGTGTTCAATCCTGTACATACGAATGAGATTAAGGATCAGGCTGATTATCTATGAAGTTAACTACCAGTTAAATTTCTAAAAGCTTTGATTTCTTTTGTTTTTCTCCTTTCTTGTAAGAGTAGATTATGAAAAGAAATCCAGATATTAAAGGACAGCATAGGCAGTACAGGGGGAAAGTTTGGACTATAAAGTCAGGTATCCTGGGTTGGTATACTAACTCCATCACTTAGCAGCTGTGACCTTGAGCAAATGTTTCAGTCATCTAATGCTCTATAACAAACTTCCCCCAAAACTTAGTGGCTTTAAATAGCAACAACATTTGCCTTTTGAGCTCCTTTCTTTGCTTGGCCCGCTCCAAACCCTTTGGAGTGTACTTTTTCTCCTAATAACGCCACCTTGAGCCTTGAGCCCCTTGAGCCCATGGCCGCCTTTTGAGCTTTTTCTTTTGCTCAGCCCGCTGCAAACTCTTTGGAGTGTAATTTCTCTTCTCATAACGGGCCCTTGAACCATTCTCTACTGCTCGGGCCTGCTTCTGTTTCTTTGAAGTGTACTATCTCTTCTAATAAACTGCTTTTTCACTAAAATAAATAAAAATAAAATAAAATAGCAACAACATTTATTTGGCATGTATTTACAATCTGGGCATGGCTCAGCAGGGACAGCTTGGCATCAGGTGAAGTGACTCAAAAGCTAGGGGCTGGAAATCACCTGAAATCTCAATCACTCACATGTCTGATTTCTGGGCTGGAAGTCTCACAGCTGGGGCTGTTCAGACAACAATCTCTACCTCTATATATCTTTCTATATGATCTCTCCAGCATGGTGACTTTAGGATAGCTAGACTTCTTAAGTGTTGGTTCAGGACTCCCAAGGCATGTGTCCTAAAAGGGAGAAAGGCAGGTGGACTCTGTATTGTCTTTTCTAAACTAGCCTTGGAACTCAACATCACTGTTGCCACATTCTGTTAGAAGATGAGTCACTAATGTCAGTCCATATTCAACGGGAGGTGAGTTCACCTTTTGGGGGAGGATTGTCAAAGAACTGTGAACATATAGTAAAACTATCACAGCAGACCAGCCGAGTGGCACGTTGGTTAGGAGTTGGCTTGGGACGCCGGCTCTGAGCAGCAGGGCCGTGGTTCGGATTCTATATGGGCCAGTGACGCTGCGCCCTCTACAGCTAAGATGATGAACAACAGCTCGACCTGGAGCTGGGCTGCTGTGAGTTGCCAGCGACGGTGTAGGCTGCAGTGGAGCTGCAATGGGCTCCCATAAGCTACCGTGAGTGTCAGGCAGCCGGCGTGAGCTGCCAAGAGCCGCGTGACTGGCTCTCCAGTGGCCGGCAACCTGCCTTACCCCAGAAAAGCGCAATGATAATACCAACATGGGTCAGTGAAGCAACGTCCTCTACAACTAGACTGAAGAACAAAAGGACAGCAACTTGTCTGTTCCCCTTCCCCAATACCCTAGCACTTAAAAAAACAAAAAACAAAACAAAACAAAAAACCCATCACAGCAAATAATTTAACCTTTCTAAATAAATTTAATGTGATTTGGGGCTAACTGCATTATCTTTGAGAATATTATTGTTCTTATTTGTAAAATAGGTGTGATAATTCATGGGTTGTGAAGATTAGGTGAGAAAATATTGTAGAAGTTTTTAGAATATTGCTTAGTGTATAAATAAGTGCTCAAAAATTGTTAATTCTTCCCCCTTTCCTTCTTTCCTCTTCCAGCTTTTTGAATTCCAGTTAACTATCATTTATTATCTTTTCATCATTAAAAAAATGAGGAAAGAATTTCTTATTTATATTTTTTAGTTTTTTTTAAGTGAAACATATAACGAAGAAAAGGCTGTCTAGTTGGCAATTAGGACATAGGCACATAGGCACATGGAACGATACATGAGTGACGTGATATACCTGTGTATTGGGTAGATGGGGTGTACTGTGGATAGCTAGACAACCTGCATGGAGATCTTGGTGGGCTGGCGCCTCCCAGGTGTCTCTTGTGACTTGTGTGCTTTTCCCTTGCAGTTCCTGAGGGAAGACCTCAATTACCATGACCCAACAGTGAAACACAGCACCTTCCATGGTGAGGATAAGCTCATCAGCGTGGAGGACCTGTGGAAGGCATGGAAGGCCTCGGAAGGTAATAGGCAGCCTGGTTGTCAATCCTAGTTGCTGGCAGGTTTAGAAAAGAGAGAAGAAGATGGGCAGCAACCTGACCTTAAAAGGTTATGAGTATAAAATACTTAGTAAAGAGCAAATTATTGAAATGGTTCTACATACAGTCACTGAATAAGAATGAATATAGTCACTGTGCTAGGAATGGGAGAAAATGCTCTTCACGGGAATTATGATTGAATTCCATCGTATCCCTACCTTTCTGCTCACTAGCCTCTCCGCTCACCCGCCCCTACTTTCTGTTGCATCATCTCCAGAGATAGGGAGCTTGCCGGCCTTTTAAGGCAGCCCCTATCTTCTGTAGCTCCCCACTTGGTCCCAGCTCTGCTGTGTCTTAGGTGATTCAAAATGGGTAGAAGTAAGATGATCTCTCCCTGTGTCATCTCCTCTAGGTTAAATAGCCCTAGCTTTTTGAAGAAAACGTGTCTTCTCAGCCTCTTCCTCATCTTGGGTTTATGCCAGTGAACACTTTTGTTAATATCATTCTTAGATCATGGCTCCTGGAGTTGGACGCAGACCCCCAGGTATGGTTTGGACACCACAGTGTCGAGCAGGACCATCAGCTTCTCAGTTCTGCACCCTGTGCATCTGTTAATGTGTCTCATTAGACGCTGGGGCCCTCAGCAGTCATCACTCTGCAGACTCATGTTTAACTTATTAAATAAAAACATTTTTCATGTGTAAAACTGCTAAACCATGTTTACCAGTTTTTCTGGAGCATTGGCTTCAGAATTCTGACTGAAAGAGCATGTCTAATTGTGTGAGACTTGACAAAGAAAGGAAAAACAGGGCTTTGCCTCCTCTCTGTTTGCATCTGTTGCTAGAGCTTCCTTTGATACTAACAAGATTGGAAGCAGTCTCTTCCCTACTATAAGGGTAGGTCTCAATGCTAAGAACGGTTAAACGTAAGTGATCACCAGGGTCCCTGTTTTGCAGATGAGGAACCTCAAGGTCGAGCTTTATAAAGTTGCTGTTCATTGTCATGCATTTAGTCAATAGTGGAGCCAGAACTTAGATCTGGGCCTTCTGCCCTCTAGGCCAGTGCTTTTTCATACCATCTTGGTTGAAAGCACTGGTCTGGTGGTGGAGAAAACAAGTTTTGGTAGGAATGAGGTAGTTTCTATTTTTGTATAAATTGTTACCTAGGATGATAGAATTTTAGATCTGGGAGGGATCATCTGTAATGATTAGATTTGAAGCAGGAAGACTTGGATTCTAATCCTGGTTCTAGGACGGGCAGGCTGATAGTTCTTGTTAACTCTGTGTTTTTATCAGCTTAGAAGAAACCTAACTAAGTTACCTATACAGGAAGTTTTCTGGAAAGTTTGAGAAGCTGACTTCGTTGCGGGGCTTTTGTTTAATAGATCCTGAGCAACTCAGGCTGTCTACTGATGAGAGATCCAGCAGTGAAACGATCTTTGGAATTATACCAGCACTGCCAGGAAAATTCTTCTATTAGGACCATTTAATTTTAGTTTACTTCTTTTTCTATAATAACATGAGGACATGGCGCCTGGGTTTAAGAGAGGGTTTCATAAGTAGGAACTTAGAATGAAAGATGACAGGGAAAGCATTCTTGGCCTTCTCTGAAAGCTCGCACAGAAGTAGCTTGGAAGGGAAAGTGATCAAGAAAGGGCAGAAACATAGGGACTAAATCATAATACTAGGAAACAGCCCAAGACAATTTTCTGCTAAGAACTTTATTTCTGGACTCAGCAACTATTTGGAACACTTCCAGTTGTGTTCTAAATGACAGGAAGATGGAAGACAGTGGCGTGAGTTTTCAGGAGTTGGTCCCCATTATGGATGAGCAGAAAAATAATCCCAATTGTAAACAGAAATTAATTTTAGACTGTAATAAAGAATTAAAAGCATTTATTTGAGCAAAAGGAGCTGTAGCCCGGGAGACAGATTCAGGCGGCAACCTAGATTATGTTCCCCCGAGACAAAGGGAAGGCTGCCTTTTATAGTGAAAGCTCCCTGCTCAGGTTCCCTATTAGGTCCCTTATATGTAAATGAGGTATCCAAAGTGTGCAGTTTTGATTGGACAGGGCAGGTCTCAGTTTGTTGTTGACTCAGATGGCATAAACAAGCCAGGCATAGTTTGGGAAGCCCAGAGTTCAGGCTGAAGTTCTTTTTAGCATACAGAGTACCTGAGAAACCCCTGTCAGCAAATGGCTTCTAGGCTCTTATTATTTATAAAATTTGGCCCTGAGTTGACTGTGGGGTGTCCACCTCATTAGATAAATTCCTTCTCGGGGTTCAATCAAATGAATATTTCTTTTCAGGTCTATACAGTGCACAGTGACGTAGCTCATAGCTAAGCTGAGAAGTGATATTTATGAGCCATTTTAGGATTTGCTCACCATGTGTCCTGCCTGGTGGTTTGACAGACTAAACGTGAGAACCTTCTTGTGTACTATTCCTTCCAACTATTTGCTTCATTTTTCAGAGCAAGGCCCCTAATCTCTCTCTCGAGTGATGATTTCCAGAGCTACAAAAAGCATGTAATATTCTGGCGCTGGCTCAAACTGGCTAGTCTGAGTTCCACTAGATAATGTAGAAATCAGCAGTGTTCAGAACATTAGTTGGCTAATGTCAGTACCATCTATGTGATTAGTGTTGTTAAGATTTCTGACTAATTTTGGGAACCAGTCTTTTCTCTGTGTTATTTAGATTTTAGCAGAAAAGCCTGGTAATCTCTACATTAGTCAGCTCTGGATTTTAATAATAAGAACAACTCAAAAATTACTCTAATATTAATACTTACATAGTGTTTGCTATGTGTGAGGCACTGTTCTGAGTGTTTTACATATAACTCATTTATTTCTCACAAAAACCTTCTGAAATGTAAATGCTATGGTTTAGTATTTAGTGTATTTCCTCATCTCCATTTACAGATGAGGAAAATAAGGCAGCGAGAGTGGTTAAGTGAAATAATGTAATGCATTTCTGCCACTAACTACGCACAGTTAGTGCTGACTTCACAAGTTAAGGGCACCGTCGCCTTACTTCAGACACCAAACCAGCCACAAGCTGTGTGCTGCCAGACCAACTGTGCTCTGACAAAGTGGCTACAAAACCAGGGGTTTCCATTTCCTCCTCATGTTTGATAGTTTGCTAAATGATTTACAGAACTCAGGAAAGTGCTATACTTATGATTATAGTTTTGTTATAAAGGGTAAAACTTAGGAGCAGCCAAAAGAAAAGACCGATAAGGTGAGGTCTTGGGAGGGTTTTGAATGTGGAGCTTCTGTGTCCCCTCCCCAAGGAATCAGGACATATCACCCTCCTGGGCCATCAATCATTAATATGTTTGTTAACCAGAAAGCTCAACTGAGCTTCAGTGTGCAGAGTTTTTATTGGGGTCCTATTATAGAGGCATGATTGAATCGTTGGCCACATACTGGAACTCAGTCTCCAGCTTCCTTTTCCTCCCTGAAGATTGGCCTGATAGCTATCACCTGACTCAGAGCTCCAATCCTGTAGTCACTGGTTGGTCCTTCTGGTGACCAGCACCCATCCAGAATCATCTCATTAGCATGAACTCAAGTGTGATCCAAAGGGCCCACCTGAATAACAAAGACACTCCTATCACCAGGGAAGTTGACCTGAAGTTAAAGACCAGCCAAATGCTTGATTATACAACATAAAGTGATTAAGTAAGGAAGAGTTGAACTAGCATGGCTGAAGAAGGATCAAGAACAAGGGCAACTTCAGGGACTCCAGCAGTAGGGACTAGGGGATTGGCCTTTTCTACTCTATGTCTCAGCATCATTGATTTCTTATCTCTAAGTATCTTTGCTCAAGAGTCAGAGACAGCAGAGGGAGAATCAGATTGGCATAGTTTGGATCACACACTTATGTAGGGAAGTGATAATGAGAGAGTATGTGTGGGGGTTGAGGAGTGCTGTAATTTTTAATTCCTCTAAGACCCTGTGAGGCAGGGGGTGGCAGTTCTTTAAAGGAAGGGATGCCAGGTAGATTTTGTAGAATTTTTGGGAATAAAATTGTTCGCATATTTGAGCCAGTGGAAACAGTAACAGTGCCCTTTGTAGTGAGAGGTGGGAAGAGGCACCTAAGAGGATTGTTCTCTAAACCACGCTTCCATTGTTCTAAGCAAAGTGTATCATTACTGTTTCTTTTCCCTTTTCCTGGACGTGAGATTTTAAAAGATGCTACCTGCCAAACAAAGCATATTTCTTAAGTAATAATTTCTTTCCCCATTTTTATGGATCAAAGACATATTAACTATCAATTTTGACTCCAACTAAATAATATGATCCCAACTAAAAGCAAAAGAACCTGCTATTCTAGTGTGACTCTAACTTTGCCTTGAGAAAATGTTTATTTTTTACTAGGCTTTTGGATGTAACGAAATAAGCTCACAGATCTCCAGTTCTGTCTGTGCTGTTCTTTGTAGGAAAGGATTTTTCACAGGAGGGAGTGGAGCAGTACTGGAGAGCTAGGAGGCATTTATAGAGACAACCCAGTAGAACTGGTCTCTGTTGACATAACACAGGGTGGGGGGCAGGTGGCATCGGACTTCTGTCTAAACAATTTCAAAAGTCAGACCAATATAAAAGAGTTGGCATTCTCTTTTTGCTTTTACATAAACCCAGTGAGAGATATGTTTATTCTTTTAGCTATTTAAAAATTACTTTGCTAAGTGAATCATCAAGTACTTTAGTTAAATACCTCAGCCATTAGTTGTTTGTTGCTGCATTTTGGGGCAGGGAGGCAGAAAGATGCGATTGCCTTTTTTCCCTTATATTCTTTCAGATAAATCTTTTTCTGATAACAAAAAACAACTAGCATCAATGTAATGATTTCACATGTATCACAAATAGTTATTTTCTATTTGTGTTAAATATTCCCATTTAATAAAGAAAACTGAGCATCTCTCACCTATTTCTGTGACTAAAAACTGAGGATTCTACCTCTTCAATATGTGTATATTTTATGTGCATTTCCTATGATACTGCCTTCACTCCACTTCATCTTTTTCAAAGATTCATTATATTCTAATTGACAATAAGGTATTAAATATTTAAAGTGTACAGTTTGAAAAGCTTTAACACATGTGTACAACTGTGAAACCATCACCACAATCAAGATGGTGAGTATCTTCATCGCCCCTCAAAGTTTTCTCACAGCCCTTTGTAATCTCTCCTGTACAGCCCCCAGACAACTACTGATCTGATTTAGCCACTATAACTTAGTTTGCATTTTACAATTTTATATAAATGGAACCATATAATATGTACTTTAACAAAAACTTTCTTCTTTCACTCAGCATAATTATTTTGAGATTCATTCAAGCTGCATATTTATAAAGAGTTCATTTATTTTTATTGCTGAGTAGTATTACATTGTGTAGATACACCAAGATTTATTTTTATCCATTCACCTGTTGATAGACATCTGAGCTGTTTCCAGTTTATGGCTATTACAAATAAAACTTCTATGTATGAACATTCGTGTATAAGTCTTTTAATGGCTAGATATTTTCTTTTCTCTTAGTAAATTCCTAGGAATGAAATGCCTAGATTATATAGTAGGTATATGTTTTTAAGAAACTGTCAATCTGTTTCCAAAGTATTTGTATCATTTTACATTCCTACCAGCAGTGCATGAGACTTTCAGTTTTTCCACATCCTTGCCAACACTTGTATGGTCAGTCTTCTTAATTTTAGCCATTCTATAATACTAGTATAGAGATATTTCATAGTGGTTTCATTCTGCATTTATCTACTGTCTAATGATATTGGGTGTCCTTTCATGTACCTAGATTGCCATTCATTTATCTTTTTTGTTGGATTATCTGTTCAAATCTTTTGTCTACTTTTTAACTTGGGTTGTTTTCTTATTGTTTAGTTTTGAGAGTTGGTTTTTTTTTTTTAATATTCTGATATATATGCTTTACAAAGATTTTCTTCCAGTCTGTGGCTTGTCTTATCATTCTATTAACTCTGTCTTTTGAAGGAAGTCCAACTCTGTGAAGTCCAGTTCATGAATTTGTTCTTTTATGGGTCATGCTTTTGGTATCATATATAAGAAATTTTTGCTTATCCCAACCAAGGTCACACAAACATTTTATCCTATGTTTCTTTCTAGAAGTTTTGTAGTTCTAGGTTTTACATTTAGGCCTGTGATCTGTTTTGTATTAATTTTTGTATATGGAGTGAAGTATGGATCCTAGCTTTTTGGGTGTTTATGGGTGTCCCAATTGTTTTAGAACCATTTGTTGAAAATTCTGTCCTTTCTCCACTGCATTGCATTGAACCTTTTGTCAAAAATCAGTTATCTATATAAGTGTGGGTTTATTTCTGGACTCTGTTTGGATCTACTGATCTAGTTGTCTGTCTTTATATAACTATCAATAGCATTTTGATTATAATAGTCTTATAATAATTCTTTCAGTTAGGTAGTGTTAGCCCTCCAACTTTGTTTTTCTTTTTCAAAGTTTTGGCTCTTTGTCTTTGAATCAACTTGTCGGTTTCTATAAAAAACCCTCCTGGGATTTTGGTTGGAATTGCATTGACTCTATAGATCAGTTTGAGAGAACTGACATCTTAACAATACTGAGTTTTCTGACCCATGAACAATGTACATCTCTCCATTTATTTAGGAGATATACTTTTAGTAATATATTGTAGTTTTTAGTGTAGAAGTGTTTCTTATCTTTTGTCAGATTTATCTCTAAGTATTTCATGGGTTTTGATGCTATTGTAAATAGTATTTTTAAACATTGTGGTAAAATATACATAACAAAGTTTACCATGTAAATGGTATTTAAAAATTTTAATTTCTGATTGTTGCTTATATATAGAAATATAATTGTTTTTTATATATTGATATTGTATTCTGCATCCTTGTTAAACTCACTTATTAGTAGCATTCCATCAGATTTTAAACTTAGTTAATCATGTCTTTTAGTAAAGAAAGTTATACTTTTTGTTTTTCCAGTCTGGGTGTCTTAAAAAAAATCTTTTTCTTGTCTGATTACTCTGATTAGTATCTTTAGTACAGTGTTGAAGAGAAGTGGCGAGAGCAGACTTTTTTTTTTTTTTTAAAGATTTTTATTGGGGAATTGGGGATAGGAACAGCGCTGGGGAATTGGGGGAAAGGGAACAGACAAGTTGCTGTTGTTTTGTTCTTCAGTCTAGTTG
>NW_017731985.1:820293-886512 GCF_001890085.2 Hipposideros armiger
GACTCATAGCAGCCCAGCTCCAGGTTGAGCTGTTGTTCAGCATCTTAGCTGTAGAGGGCAGTGTCACTGGCTCTCATATGTGGGCTCTGAATGGGGGCCCTCTGGCGTCCCAAGCCAGTTCTTAACCATCGCGCCACTCGGCCGGCCCTCTTTGCCTCTTGTTATAGCCTTTGTTTTAAAGTCTATTTTGTCTGGTATAAGTATGGTTAGCTCAGGTTTTTTTGTGTCCATTTTCATGAAATATCTTTTGCTATCTTTTTACTTTTAGTCTGTGTGGGTCTTTAAATCTGAAGTGAGTCTCTTGTAGGCAGCATATGTAAGGGTCTTGTTTTCTTGTCCATTCAGTCACCCTGTCTTTTGACTGGAGCATTTAATCCATTTACATTGAAAGTAATCATTGATAGATATGTAATTATTATTTTATTATTATTATTATTATTATTGTCTTAAAGAAGTCCCTCTAAAATTCCTTGTAATACTGGTTTTGTGGTGATAAACACCTTTAGCTTTTTCTTGTCCGGGAAGCTCTTTATCTGTCCTTAGATTCTAAATGATAGCTTTGCTGGGCAGAGAATCTTGGTTGGAGGTCCAAAATATCACTTTGAATATTTTTTGCCAATCCCTTCTAGCCTGAAAAGTTTCTGCTGAGAAATCAGCTGACTGTCTTATGGGAGCCCACTTGTAGGTAACTAACTGCTTTTCTCTTGCTGCTTTTAAGATTCTTTCTTTGTCTTTAACTTTTGGCATTTTAATTATGATGTATCTTGGTGTGGACCTCTTTGGGTTCATCTTGTTTGGGACTCTCTGCACTTCCTGGGCTTGTATGTTTATTTCCTTCACCGGGTTAGGGAAGTTTTCCGTTATTCTTTCTTCAAATAGGTTTTCAATTCTTTGTTCTCTTTCTTTTCTTTCTGGTACCCAAATGTTAGTGCCCTTAATGTTGTCCTAGAGGCCCCTTATACTAGCCTCATTTTGTGGGGGGCCCTTTTTTCTTTTTGCTGTTCTGATTGGGTGTTTTCTACTATCTTACTCTCTAAATCACTGATTTGATCTTCTTCATCTAATCTACTGTTGATTCCCTCTAATGTATTCTTCATTCCAGTTATTGTATCCCTTATTTCTGACTGGTTCTTTTTTATGTTTTCAAAGTCCACTTTTAGGTTTCCTATCTCTTTGTTGAAGTTTTCCTTGATTTCATTGAGCATCCTTATAACCAGTGTTTTGAACTCTGGTCTGGTAGGTGGCTTGTCTCTATTTTGTTTAGTCCTTTTTCTGGAGCTTTGTTTTGTTCCTTTATTCGGGACATGTTTCTTTGTCTCCCCATATTGGCTGCCTCCCTGTATTTGTTTCTATGCATTAGGTAGGGCTGCTATGTCTCTTAGTAGTCTTAGTAGAGTGGCCTTCTATAGTTGGTGCCCTGTGGGGACCAGTGGCACAGCCTTCCCTGGTCACCAGAACCGGATGCTCCACCTCTGTCCTTTTTTTTAAAAATTAAATTAAATTAAAAATTTTAAATTAGTTTCAGGTGTCCAGCTCTGTCCTTGATCAGTCTTGTTAGATGTTTATTAATTGTATTGATTTTGTCAAAGAACCAGTGTTTGGAATCAAGGATTTTATCTATTGTTGTCTATTTCATTGATTTTTTACTTTGATCTTTATTTTTTTTTTCTTCTGCTTACTTTGGGTATAATTTGCTATTCTTTTCTGGTTTGTTAAGGTGGAAGCTAAGGTCACTGATTTGAGACTTTTGTTTTTCCAATGTAGGCGTTTACTGCTATAAATTTCCCCTAAGTATTGTTTTAGCAGCATTTCACAAATTCTGGCATGTTGTGGTTTTTTGCTTTTGTCAACTGATTTATTTTAGAGCAAAAATACCTAAAATGAAAATACAGCTGGTGGTAAATGCTTATTCTCTCTGTCTGATATAGTCTTTAGTAACTTAGTATTCCTTAATGATGTGTTCCAATTTGAGGGATTTTTTTTTTTGCCCTGGAAATGCATACCTCTGAAATCTATCTTATATTACATCAATCTAGTATTGGTTTTTATGATATGTTTTGTTTTTATTTTTATTCAGCTCAGTGGTTAGATTTGAGTCCATTATCTTGCTATTTGTTTTTTGTTTTTTTCCTTTTCTCCTTTCTTTGTCTTTTTAGATTAGTGAATATTTTTTTGTGATTCAATTTTGTCTTCTTTTATGGTTTAACTCTTTGTTTAGTTATTTTAGTAGGTGCTTTAGGAGATAAAGTATGCATCTTTAACTTATCACACTCTACTTTTAAGAGCTATTACTATCCCTTGTCTCATATATAAGAACTTTATAAAAGTGTATTTCCATTCCTTCCCTCTCAACCTTAGTTCCACTCTGTACTGTGGCCTGGAAATTCTCTCAAAGTCATAAACTGGCGAAATTGTGTGACTTTTCTCATTTGTTTACCATCTCTCAATGATCATTGTCCATCATAGTCTGATCCAGTGTCTTAAAAACCATTGTTTCATATATTTTCTTATTTATTTATTTATAGTTGTTTCAGGATGGAGGGTAAATTCCACCCTTGTTACTTCATCTTGGACTGAAGCAGAAGTCTCAGCTTAATCATCTTTTGCTTGGATGCTTTCATACTGTGCTTCTTGGCCCAGTCTAGCTCTACTGCTGTCTTTCCTATAATTGCTTCCAGAGAGATCTTTCTAACATAAGTATTTGACCAGGTCTCTGCTTACATTTTTCAGTGGATCCCCCTTTTTTGGTTTCTTTTCAAATAATGAAACAAACATGTTGGACACCAAATTTCTGGGTGGGAGAAATATTCTTAAATGGAACCTGAACTAATAAAGATATTACTAAAGATGTTATAAGTAAATTCCAGTATAATCATATGTAATAATCATGCATTATTTTGAAAAGATAAATATTGGCTTTCCTTTTGGTCAGATAACACTTGATTTTGTGTAGAACCTGTAGTAAGGTTAGATCACAACTGTTGTCTCATTTGGGACTCAACAAAATAAGGCACTGAAAACTCAGTAGTTGTTGACAAAAGAAGTTATTATAGAAGATGCCATTGATTTATTTCATGTTTATCTGTGAGATGTTAGTCAGATGCATTGAAATTAAATGTCTGTTTGTAATCTCAAAATGAATTAGCTCAACTGTGAAAAAAATCAGTATATAAATAAAAATCTGGTGATCTTCTTTTATACCTTGAGATTTTTATATTTTAATGCTGTGAATCGCCATCATTTCTTATTTATCTCCATAGTATTGGCCCCCAAAGTTACTGTTTCTCTCCTATAATTTGTGCAAACATGCCTGCATGAAAAAAGAAAATTTATATACCATTGTGCTAGATTAATTTAGCATACCAGGCCCATATTTATTTTTGTGACTCACTTACTTTCTTATTTCTTACCTCTCCTTTTTTTTTTTTAAAAGATTTTATTGGGGAGCTGGGGGAGGGGAACAGTGTTGGGGAATTGGGAAAGGGGAACAGCCAAGTTGTTATTCTGCAGTCTTCATTGTGGAGGGCGCCAGTCGCCATCTGACTTCCCATCGGCAGCTTGTGACCTCTAAGCTCAAGCTGCTGTGTTCAATCTTAGTTGCAGGTGGGTGTAGCCACCATCCCATGAGGGAGTTGAACCAGCCGCCTTGTTGTTAAGAGCACACCCTATCCACTGAGCCATCCGGGTGACAGCTCAGTTCAAGGTGCTGAGTTCAGTCTTAGTTGCAGGTGGGCATAGCCCACCATCGAACAGACAATCTTGTTGTTACACCAGCTGAGCCATCTGTTAGCAGCTCAGCGACAGCTCAGCTCAGGCGCCGCATCACTGGCCCATGTGGGAATCTAACCAGCGGCCCTGTTGCTCAGAGCTTGCACTCTTAAGCCAACTCTTAACCAACTGAGCCATTCGGCTGGCCTCTTACCACTCTTTATCATATGTCTTTCTTTGTAGCTATACTGATTTATCTGCAGCTACTTGAATATGTCATTCTCTTTCATCCTTTGCAGAAGGGGAAAATTTTTCCTTTCCCTCCTGTGGTCCCTTTTGACTGGCCGAATAATCAAATCAACAGGAACCAGATTGATAAGAGAAAATCAAATTTAATATTGTGTGCACTGGAACCCCACATACATGAGAGAGTCAGAGACCCCTATCTATACATGAGAGGTTTAGAGATAGAACGGGGGATTGAGGTATATAAGACATCCCGAGCTAGGTATGAAGTAAGGTGCCTTGGGAGCTTCAAAAGTTCATTGCAGGATGATAAGAATATGATAGTAAATATAAGTTTGCTCTCTCTCTCTCTCTCTCTCTCTATCTATCTATCTATCTATCTATCTATCTATATATATATAGTTTGTCCTATAGATAGGTCAAAAGAAGTTATTTCTGATAATCTCTTATGGGCCAGACCTCTAATTCAAATTCTTCTAGATAGTTAAGGTAGGGGGTAGGGGTCAAGTTTCTTTTGAGCCTGAAGCTAAAATTGCCTTTAGCTCAAAGTAATCTGCATACCACTGAGGCACATCTTGGGGTGAATGGTTCTGAACCCTCACAGTTCCCTCCTCTAAAACTTTCCTGGAAGTTTCACATATTAAAAGCTGAGCTGACTGCTATGGAGAAATAGAACAGGTTAGTAACCTACTGGTAAGGGATCTACAAAGAGAAAAAAACATAAATTACAGTGAAAATAAATAAACAGAAAAGTATAAATCAAAGCACACTTCCCCATGCCCCATTAAAACAGTTCCCCAATTCTGGGAATATGTCCATCCAATAAAATGTCTTTGCTTCATTTATCTGATGGGAGATATTAATCCTGTCTTGTAACAAATTTAAGTTAGACACTACTTGTCCTGTTTGATTTACATAGAAGCAACATTTTTCACCAATTATTGCACAAGCTCCTCCTTGTTGAACAGTCAGTGTGTCCAAAGTACATCCATGTAAGAGAACCACAAAGGTTAAGCTGTCAACTTCTGACTGGAGTATTTTCAAAGTTTGCATGGTGGTATTAAACTCTTGTTCCATTACCATGGAGAGGTTTAGGGTTGCCTTTTCCAATTCATATTCTCTGAAGTTTGGGGATAAGGCCCTCAATGCTGAAGAGAACTTAGAATTGTGATACACCAGTGGTTTTCTATACTTTCTTGACTGGCACGTTTCTGTGGCACAGTTCTATGAGCAAAGGAGCCATTCAAGTCCAGTTTCTTGAGAGATTTTTCCTAGAGTCCTTTTTAAAAAAATTTAATTGGAGAACAGTATATTTTTCCAGTACACATCAGCTCCAAGTCAAGTAGTTGTTTCAGTCTAGTTGTGGAGGGCGTTTTTCAGGACCCATCAGCTCCAAGTCAAGTAGTTGTTTCAATCTAGTTGTGGAGGGTGCAACACAGTGGCCCATGTGGGGATCAAACCGGCAACTTTGGTGTTATGAGCACTGTGCTCTAACCAACTGAGCTAACCGGCCGCCCCGAGTCCTTTTTATATCTAGATTTTTACATTCCACTTACCTCAATGATTGAGGATGATATAGGGTATGAAATTTTAATGAGTACCCCAGAGTTTTTGCAAGCAAGTGGTTTATCTCTGCTGTACAATGAGTTCCTTGGTCTGATTCAATCCATAAAGGAATACCAAACTGAGGAATAATCTCAATTATTAGTTTTTTTACCACTGTAGTGACATGGACATGTCTAGTTGGATAGTATTCGGTCCACCCACTAACCACGGACACAATAATCAAACAGTGAAAATAGCCTAAAGCCAGGGGCAAATCTATAAAATCCATTTGTAGTGCTGCCAAGGGCAGTGCAGGCCTAGCAGAACTTCCTGAGGTACATTGATTTCTCCGAAGAATTTGGTGGGATTTACAAGTAGCATACTGGGAAGTAATTTGGTCAGAAATTTTGTGGATACCAGGGCAAAACTAATTGTCTTTTAGTTCCTTAATTATCCCTCGTCTGCACATGTGTCCCATTTGGCGGGATAGAAATGCAACCCAAAAAGTTAAAAGAAAAGGAGCTACAGGAAGTCTGTTTGGCGCAATGTATAATCTATCAGATAATCATTTGGCACCGTTTTCTATCCATTTGTCCTTCTCAGGTTGTAGGGCGTTTGCCTGGTAGTTAATAACACCAGTGAATGATAAAGACCGGTTTAAAAGTGCGGTGGAGGAAGGATAAGGGGGTCCATTTTGAGCTGCATGTTTAGCAGCTCTGTCAGACCTATTGTTTCCTAAAGATACAGTATCAGTCTCCTTAGAACAGGCTGAACAGTGAACAATAGCGATTTTAGAAGGGAGGTGAATGGTTTGTAATAGGGCAGCAACTATATACCCATTAGCAATAGGAGCACCTGCAGAAGTTAAGAATCCATAGAATTTTCAAGTTATGCCAACAGCATGACAGACTTCAAAGGCATATCTTGAGTCTGTGTAAATAGTGGCAGTTTTTCCTTCAGCCAATGTGCAAGCTCTAGTAAGAGCTATGAGTTCAGCAGCTTGGGTTGATTTTACAGTGGGCAAAGAATATGCCTCAAGTGTTTCATGTGGGGAAACTATGGCATAGCCAGTTATGTTTCCCCAGAAATTTCATTTACAGGGGCCATCACAAAGTAAAAGTAAGTCTGGCTTGTCTAAAGCGATGTCTGAGTAGTGATCTTGTGACTTTGAGACCATCTCTATAGCTGCCAGGCAACCATGTGGGATACTGAGGGGCTCTCCATCATCAGGAGCGGGTAATAAAGTAGCTGGATTCCAAGTGTTACAATGATGTAAGATGATGGAAGGATTAGTTAAAAGTGCCTGTTCATAGGTGATCGTCACCATGTGGAGAGGTGCTGTATCCTGTGAACTTGTAAAATAGCAGACATAACATGGGGCACATAGAGGTGAATGGCGCAGCTTAATGTTAGAGTACTGGCTTTGTCAGTCAAGTGGCAGCTGCAGCCTCCACACATAGGCTTGGGGGGGGCATGCCTGATGCAACAGGGTCTAACTGGTATGAGAAATATGCTATAGGATGTATCTGAGAGGCAAAAGATTGTCCTAGAATGCCTTCAGCAATCCCATTATTTTCATGGCTGCATATAAGTGAAAGGATTTGTCAAAGTTAGGTAAGCCAGGAGGCAGGGCTGTGCACAAAGCTAATTTTAGGGCTTCAAAGGAGGTTAATGCCTCTGAAGGCAGGGAAATAGGCTCTGAAATGTTATCTGGGAGAAGAGCTACAGAAGTTTAGCAAGGGCTGCAAAATTAGGAATCCATAGGCAGCAGTAGCCAGCTGCCCCTAGAAATTTATATAGTTGGGTTTTTCTGTTTGTTTGTCTTGGGAAGAGGGATGGACAACATTGATTCAAGGAGTTTTGGGGTTAGCTTTTGAATGCCCTGAGATATCCCTTGTCCCAAGTAGGTAATAGTGATTTTTACCCACTGAAGTTTAGATCTAGGGGCTTTATGGCCTCGTTCAGCTAGTGCATTAGGAGAGTGAGGGAGTTTATAAGAGTCGATAAATCTGATTCCCATCTTGAGTCAAATTTGCCTTCTTTCTTTACTGGCAAGATTAGAGTATTGTAGGGTGAAGAAGTAAAAACTAGTATACCCTGCTACAAGAGGGAGTCTATTATAGTTTCAGTGTCTTATTCTGCATCTCTAGAGAGAGAGGGTATTGGGCTACTGATGAAATGGTTTATTCTTTTTCCAAGTAATGTGCAGCGGCTCTGTAGGGGCTCTGTACACTGTAGCAGTCCGACTTCATTTGCATGTGTGGCCCAGAGGCTAACTGGGATATCTCTTAAAGACTCATCCTCTTCAGAGAAATTTAAATTAGGATGAGTTTCTAATAATGAAAATAAGAGATTTGGGGCTTGATATGAGGGCAAGGAAATAAAAATGCCCTTCTCATTACAATTTATAGTAGCATTAAATGTACATAAGAAATCTCTGCCAAGGAGATTTGTTGGTGAGCTGTATGAAACAAGAAAGGCATGATGGGTGTTAAGAGGGCCTAAGAGAAAGTCATACCAGTGTCAATTAAGAAGTCCAGTTCCCAATAGCTCTACCTGGAGCTGGGCTGCCGTGAGTCGCCTGCGACGACATAGGCTGCATTGGGGCTGCAGTGAGCGGCGTCCAATGGCCGGCTACCAATCTGCCTCAGCCAGGAAGAGCGCAATGATCACAATACCAATATGGGTCAGTGAAGCGACGTCCTCCACAAGAGGAGCAAAAGGACAACAACTTGTCGGTTCCCCTTCCCCGATTCCCCAGCACTGTTCCCTCCCCCAATTCCCCAATAAAATCTTTTTTAAAAAAAGAAGTCCAGTTCCCGATTCTCTACTGAAGATTGGCTGACCCTATCATTTGAAGGGAAATTGCCTCTCAAGAGGAGAAAAATGAACCTTCTTGGATGTTGGGGTCTAGATGGGTTGTTTCCCAAACTTTCTTTCCTCTCAAGTGCGACAATTTCTCTTCCAATGTCGTGGTTTCTTGCAATATCTGCATTTGTCTGGAGACAAATAGGAAGAACTGTGAGTGGGCTTTGATTTATTCTCAGAGTCATATTTTTGCTTCTCTAAAGATTCAAGTTGAAGAGCAAGAATTGTTGCCTTTAACTCTTTTTTTTCTTCTGCTTTCCTGTAAAATATTCTCAAAGAATTACGTGGCAGCCTCCATTATCACAGTTAGTGGCTACCGCAACCAGCCAAACACGCAATTTGAATTTGTTTTTTTCTACCAGGGAGAAAATTTCCCTCTAGAGCAGTTATTAAGAGGTTTCTGTGCTTTGAAGCTTTTGGATTTAATGCTTGTGTGTCTTTGGAAAGTTTGCATAAACTGTTCAATCAATGCTTTTGGATGTTCTCCTCCTTTCTGAGTACATAATTCAACTTTTGACCAATTAACTTTAGGAAGAAAGGCCTTTAGAATCACTTCTATTAAACTTTGAATATCATCCTCCAGCAGAATCATTTTCTGGTCATTTGTAGGAGGGCCTGGCCCTCTGTTTTCCCTGTGAGGGGAGGTTTCTTCAGGGGCCTCCTGGCCTGTCTGATAACTACAGTATAATCATGGGCTGGAAGAACACCCCTTAGAAACCAGTCAAGGTCTCTGTGAGTGGGATTATGAATGGCCACCAAACTTTCTAACTCTTTTCTAAATTTTGTTGGATGCTCTTGAGAGTGGCAATAAGAGTTTTTTAGTCATTTAAAAGATCAGCCGCTATCCAGGGGATCTGAACCCTTTGCAGTAGAGGTCTAGGATACATCCACAAAGGACATTGCGTATGAATGTCCAAGGCAGGCAAGACCTGGGAAATTAGAAGAATCATAAGTTACAGTAAGGCGAGACTTCTTGCTCTTTTTGGCAGCTCCTACTAAATTTGCTTCCTAACTTGCAGCTGTATGCCTGAAATGCCCGTATGCCTTTAGTTTGAAGGTCAAGTCTGAGTGCCCTCTGTAGGTCTTCTAGCGAAAGAGATGTTAAAACAGGCAGTTCAGCTTTCTCTGATAAAGTTGGAGTCTTAAGATCTGGCTGAGCTGATTGAGCTGAGTTTTGAAAAGGGGGTTTTTAAGACCATGCACCCAGAGGTCCAAAAGATCTTCTGGAGGGTCAGGGACAGGAAGTTGGGGGTACATGGGAGTATAGGAGGTAAATTTACATCAGATTTGATTTTTAATTTTTGTTCTAAGTCTGACTTTTGTTCTTTTATTTTATCCAGGGATCCCTAAGGCTAGCTAGCCATTATACTTTTCTGTGTTTTCCATTCATTTTGATTCTCCCAGAAATACCAATAAGGCAGTTACTTGGAATGACAATTCTCTAAAAAAATTTTCCAATAAAGAAGTTTTCTCAATTCAAAAGAGCCATCGTCTGAGAAGACTCCCAGATGGCAGAGTAGATAAATGCTAAGTCTGCCTCCTCCCATGACCTCATTAAAATTAAAACTAAATTATAGAACAATTAACATGGAGAACCATCTGAAATCTATCTGAACAGAAGTTTTATAACTATGGATATAAAACAGCCACATCAAGACTGCTGCTTTTAACCTTGGGCTGCCACCTAGCAGTGCTCTTCAAGAACAGCTGGATACAGCAGCAGAAATTTCTGTAGACAGAAATTCCCTGTAAAAATATTGACCATACCAAAAAAAGAAATATTGACCATACAATGTCATGGAATAAAGTTCTTATTAGTTTCTTTGCAAAAAAAAAATAATCCATTGTCTGGCCATTGATTAGTAGGGTCTTCCTTAGCAACTCAACCCAATAAGCCTTTTTATGGAAAGACCTGGGACACAGATGGTGAAGCCCCCATAATCCAAAAGAGTTTCACTCCTCAAAATAGTTTCAGACAGAACAGGCAGACTAAACTCTGACCGGCTGAGTGGCTCAGTTGGTTAAGAGTTCTCTTAAGAGCGCGAACTCTGAGTAACAGGGCCTCCGGTTCGATTCCCACATGGGCCAGTGAGCTGCGCCTGAGCTGAGCTGTCACTGAGCTGCTAACAGATGGCTCAGCTGGTGTAACAACAAGATTGCCTGTTCAGTGGAGGGCTACACCCACCCGCAACTAAGACTGAACTTGGCACCTTGAGCTGAGCTGCCGCCCGGATGGCTCAGTGGATAGTGTTCTCTTAACAAGGCTGCTGGTTCGACTCCGGCATAGTATGGTGGCTATGCCCACCCACAACTAAGACTGAATGCAGCACCTTGAGCTGAGCTGCCGCCCCCGAATGGCTCAGTGGATAGAGCGTGCGCTTTTAACAACAAGGCTGTTTGTTTGACTCCTTTGTTTGAACATAGCACCTTGAGCTTAGAGGCCACAAGCTGCCAACAGGAAGCCAGATAGCGACTGGCGCCCTCCATAAGGAAGATTAAAGAACAACAAATTGGCTGGTCCCCCTTCCCAATTCCCCAACATTGTTCCCCTCCCCCAATTCCCCAATAAAATCTTAAAAAACAAAACAAAAACTAAACTCTGTTGAGAGCTTGGCATGGCAGGGCACAGAGAGAGCTCAGAGCCCCAGTCTAATTGGCCACCAAAGCCCACTGCACCCTCTGCATGGTGGGGGCCAGGGAGAAAATATTCTCAGTGGTCAAAAAAAGATGACCTAAGCTCTCAGGACGTAGAACAGGACAAAAGAAAAACCCTATCCAGTAGGGTTGGTTTGGCCTTCCCTATGGATTTTACTTTTTATGCACAACAGGCAGAGACACAAAGAACTCTCTAGGAGGAAATGGATCAATAGAACCAAGAGTGCTCTACCAAATTTACAAGAGTTGCTAAAATTCACGAACTAGTTTCACCAGTATTTTCTCCTGCCAGCCTATATTTAAAAAGATTCTTGGGCCGGCCGAGTGGCGTGATGGTTAAGAACTCGCTTGGGATGCCAGAGGGCCCCGGTTCGGATCCCACATATGAGGGCCAGTGACACTGCCCTCTACAGCTAAGATGCTGAACAACAGCTCAACCTGGAGCTGGGCTGCCATGAGTCGCCGGCGACGGCGTGGGCTGCAGTCCCTGTGGCAGTGGATTGCCATGGGCTACCGTGTGTGGCCAGCAGCCAGCGTGAGCGGCCAGCAGCCGCAGTGAGCGGCCGTCCAGAAGCCGGCGACTGATCTGCCTCGCCAGAGAAGAGCGCAATGATGGTGCCAACTTGGGCCAGTGAAACAACATCCTCCACAACTAGACTGAAGAACAAAACGACAGCAACTTGTCTGTTCCCCTTTCCCCGATTCCCCAGCACTGTTCCCATCCCCCAATTCCCCAATAAAAATCTTTAAAAAAAAAAAAAAAAAAAGATTCTCACCTCTCTCCTCTCCTGGACCCCTGCAGACAGAGAGATCTTAGGGAGATTGACAACTGTAAGAGATCTTACCTTTTTTTTATTTTTTTATGTTAGCTTAGTCAGATGTTCCAGGATCCCTTTGTCTGCAGCAGTCCTCGGAAAAGCAGTGTTCCCAGCCAGGGAAAGCAGTTTCTAGTTAGCCAGTGGAGAATTTTACTAGTCAGTGAAGAACCTGCTCACAGCGCCAAAAATGTGGGGAAGGGGAAAAATTCCCCTTTCCCTCTTGTGGTTATTTTTGACTGGCTGAATGATCAAATCAACAGGAGGCAGATTGACAAGGGAAAATCAGATTTAATATTGTGCGCACGGGAACTCCACATACATGAAAGGGTCAGAGACCCCTATCTATACGTGAGAGGTTCAGAGACAGAAAGGGAACGTGGGTATATAAGACATCCCGAGCTAGGGATGAGGTAAGGTGCCTTGGGGGCTTCAAAAGGTCATTGCAGGATGATAAGAAGAGCAGACCTTTAGTAAATATAAGTTTGCCCTGCGCTATACATAGGTCAAAAGAAGTTATCTCTCATAATCTCTTATGGGCCAGGCCTCTAATTCGAATTCTAGGTAGTTGGAGGGGGCAGAAGTTTCTCTTGAGCCCGAAGCTAAAATTGCCTTTAGCTTAAAGTAATCTGCATACCACTAAGGCATATCTTGGGGTGGCTGGTTCCAGACCCCCATAATCCCTTGATGCTTTCATATACAGTCATCGTGTTCCCCCCCCCACCCCCACCCCAGTCTTTCCTCCTTTGCTGATCTGGTTAAATCCTACTTGACAATTAAGACTCTACTTAAGTATCCCCTTCTTTTGGAAATCTTCCCTGGAAACCACAGGGTAGGTTAGGTGCCTTCTTCAATGTTCCCATAGCCTCTTAAGGCTTGTCTCATTGCAGCACTTAGCACATTAATTGCAATTATCTATTCCCCTGTCTGTCTTCCCACCAGACGGCTTGAGGGCATTACCTTGTATGGTTTTATCTCTCAACAGGGCCTAGCCCAGAGTAGGGATGTGGAAAACAAAAATTTGTCCTTGGCCCAACCATTGTGTGATCTTATATATTAAGCAGCGTTTCCAACCTTAGTAACAGTGTGACATGTTTCAACTTGTTTGGTATAGTCAGTTGGGAGTGAGCTACGGTTGAGAGAAGGTGTGTTTTAAAATGTGCCGTAAATCATCCTCCATCCTGACAACGCTCTGTGTCACACGTTGCTTCTGGTATGCAACAATTTCTGTCAAATAAAAACATTACGGTGTGTCCTCATCCATCTTATTCACCAGATCTGGTGCCGTGCTACTTCTGGCTCTTCCCTAAAGTCAAAACGATTCAGGACTCCGAGGCAGCCACGACAGCGCAACTATAATAAAGACACTCACAAGAGAGGATTTCCAGAACTGTTTCAGAAAGTGGCAAAATCAATGGGATAAGTGTGTTCGAAGCAAGGGGGAGTATTATTATTTTTTTTTTTAGCTGAGCCATTCTGCCACCTATTGGCAGCTCAGTGGCAGCTCATCTCAGGCCGGGAATTGAACTGGCAACCCTGTTGCTCAGAGCTCACACTCTTGAGCGAGCTCTTAACCAACTGAGCTGGCCCTCTGTCCCTCCAAAGCCCACGTTCTTTTTTTTTAAAGATTTTTATTGGGGAATTGGGGAGATGGGAACAGTACTGGGGAATTCGGGGAAGGGGAACAGACAAGTTGCTGTTGTTTTGTTCTTTAGTCTAGTTGTGGAGGACGTTGCTTCACTGGCCCAAGTTGGCACCATCATTGCATTCTTCCCGGGCGAGGCAGATCAGTCGCCGGCTTCTGGACGGCCATCACTGTGGCTGCTGGCCGCTCATGCTGGCTGCTGGCTACACATGGTAGCCCATGGCAACCCACTGCCACAGGGGCTGCAGCCTACGCCGTCGCCGGCGACTTATGGCAGCCCAGCTCCAGGTTGAGCTGTTGTTCAGCATCTTAGCTGTGGAGGGCAGTCTCACTGGCCCTCATATGTGGGATCCGAACCGGGGCCCTCTGGCGTCCCAAGCCAGTTCTTAACCATCTCGCCACTCGGCCGGCCCGAAAGCCCACATTCTTAATCACTGTGCTCTACCTGACTGGCTGACCAAAAGGCTGACCAAAGGCTGTCTGAGTGGCCCCAATAACTGGCTAACAGCTGTGTGAAGGAGAGGCAAAGAAAACACCGGCAACCTTCTTGCCAGACATAGTTCTTTTGGGATGTGGATTTGAAACCATAAAAGTAAGTGAGGGCTTCATCAGGAGACACGACTGATCCATTAGAGGAAAGAGATACTGATTCGGGAGCCCATTTCTTACTGCTTATTCTTTCTCTGGCAAGCGAACAGATTGGCTAAGGCCAAGGACCTGTCCTGGCATATCCCTGGAGGTATCACGAAAGCTCAAGTGCTAGGGAGTAATACCTACTCTTCCAACTGCCTGGAATGCCCTTCCCCCAAATAGTCACATGGCCCACACCATCATTTCATTTTCTGCTCAAATGTCACCTCATCAGACAGGCCTTTCCTGATCAGATCTGATATAACACTGCTCTTTATTCTTTTACCCTGCTTTATTTTTCTTCATTGTACTTATCACTACCCAACATATAATTATTTGTTTAGAGTGTTTTGGTTTGTCTCTCTCCACCAGAATATAAGCACCAGGGACCTGTGATTCTGTTTTGTATACTGTTATATCCCTAGCTCCTAGAGCAGTGCCTGGCAAGCAGCAGTAGGTGCTCAATAAATGTCTTTTTTTTTTTTCCCCATTTACTGTATAAATGATTTTGGAGCTTGAGACTGCCTGCTTTCCAGGACTTTTATCATCTGGCCTCAGCAATGCCTCACTCTCCTTGTTCCTATAGGTAACCCTTGGACTCCAGACAAACTCAGTGTTCTCTGAGCAGGCCCCACATTTTATAGTTCTTGTCTTTGCTCGTGTTTCTTTTCTCTTAATGGGCCTACGTTTCATCTACCCAGATTCTGTGAAGTCCTCAACACCTACCTTTTTTGAATGGAATATATATATATACACACATACATACACACACACATATATATGAAGAAAACAATTATTACTGAGTTTTATTAAATCTTAGGCATTTTCAAACATATGAACTCATTTTATTCAACAACTCTGGGTGACAGGTATTGCTAGACAGTAAGCTGCATGGGAGTAGGGATCTCTGTCTTGATCACTGCTCTGTTCCCAGTGCCTGGCACAAAGTAGTACCAAAAAAATGTTTCGTATGACTGGATGAATATTTTATAGAAGGGGAATTGAGGTTCACAATGGTTAAGTGATTTACCCAAGCTGGTCATGGCAGATAGAAATCAAGATCTTCCAGCTTTAAATCTAGTACTTTTTCTAATATATTTTACAATAAAAATCCAGTGTTCTAAAAAGCTCAGAGATTTGGTAATCCTGAAAAACTACTTTTTGTGGTTATCTCAGAATAAAACAGGAGATTTTGCTCATTTAATATGAAAATATTTCTCAAGTGGAAAAGGCCCCTTCCTATTTATGAAACATAGTATGGAAGCCAGGATATATCTTTGCTACAGAGAGTGACGCTGTTAGCGAGAAAATATAAATACTGATGGAATGTACGACAAGTGACTTAGCTCCCAAAGATGGCCATCATTTGTTCATTCATTCATTTACATCTATTCTTTTGTCCATTCAGTAAACTTCACAGAGTACCTAGAATGATCTAGTCCTGCGTTAGGCATTGGGGAGTATATAAATGGAAAAGACATATTTCTTACCGAATTGCTTACAGTGTAGTGGAGAAGGGAGATATGTGACTGAAAAATATAACATACATGTTAGAAAAGAAGTCTGTATAAAGAAAGTACTATGTAAGGAGAGAAGGGAGACCTAGAACTTTTCTTGAAGGTTTTAGAAAAGGGGATTTTGAAATGGGCTCCAAAGAATTTCAACAAGCAAAGAGGTAGAGCTGGATTTTAAGAATTAGTTGGTGCTTAGCAGGCCAAGAAGAGGGAAAAGAGCTTTTCAGGAAATGACTGCAAAGACCTAGCAGTTATTGTTCAAGGATGAATAAGTAAATAATGCAAGACACCGACTCTAGATGAGGACTGCGAAATTAAGAGCTACAGCAGAAGCAACCTCCAGGGAAGTCTGTGAAGTTCAGGCCATTTGTGTTGGGATGGGGTAGACTGTTAGTCCTGTAGTTTCCAAAGGCAGTATGCGTGCTTCAGAAGGGCCCACACAAGGCAATGGGTTGGGGCGCCATTAAGAAAATACTAGAGCTTGTATTCGTATTGCATTTATTTCTATCTCACTCTGTAGTTTTTATGTATGTTTTACAGTACGTTACTCCTAGTGTCACTACATGAATCTAATTTATTAACACATTTCACATATTGACAATGTGTGTTCAAAATTTTTTCACAGGTAGATTATGCCATTTAAAAGGTTGGAGACTACAAATTTAATCACCTTGTTCATTTCTCTTATGGACTATTTGTTGCAGAAAATTCCAGAGGTTGGCCTTCTCTGAATGTGTGTAGTCTTGTTTGTCATTTTGTGCAGAGATGTCTTTGATCTCTCTAGGGGACACATGGACGGGCTCAGAGGGATAAGAGACTGATGACTTTAAAAGATTATCTCTTGTTTGAATGTCCTCCTAGGATTTGGACTTGTGAGTCATTTGGAGCCTGTATCTGTACTCAGCTATCCTTGCCAAATGCTGTAGCCTTTCACGGACAGCCACAGCTCTCAGCCTGCTGTCGCCTTCCTCACCTTGGCACTGGGAATCTTCTCATTTTTTCTCTTGGAATGAGAAAGCAGTACAAGACTTGGAACTTTTAAGGACTTGAACCTTAGGGACAGGGAGTCTGATATCTCCACTTGACTACTGAGTGAGCTCTTCATGCTGGGGCACAGGGTTGCTATCTGACAAGAATGCTGCTCATCCGGGCTTGCTTTCTTCAGACTGCCATGAGTCTGGTTGGGTAGCACCATGCTGCCAAGCCCTACCTAGGTAAGGCATCTGCCTAGGCAACAGAATGATATGTAGAACACAGAAAACAAAATACAAGTGCCTTGAGGTTTGGCCTAACACACCGAAGCCATTATCCTTGTGTCCTATAGCCTAGCGATATAGGCGCTGACTGTGTGCAGAGCCCATCATCAACTGGATTGCAGCAACCCCCTTATGTGCATCACCTAATGTAGTGTTTACAGCAGTGGTTCTCAGCCGGGGGCAATTTTGTCCCCTAGGGAACATTTTTAATTATCACGATTGGCAGCATGCTACTGGCATCTAGTGGGAGATGCCAGGGATGTTGTTAAACATCTTACAGTGCACAAGACAGCCCCCCACAACAATGAGGTATCCTGTCCAAAATGTCAGTGCTGCGGAGACTGAGAAACCCTGGTCTAGAGTGACTCCTGCCTGTTTCCACTGCAGTGTAGGGTACAGATAGAGGAGTTCGTGCATGCCAAAGGTCGATGCTCAGGCCTGTATCAAGGCGTCCTCCCAGCAGACAAAAGGCCTTTGTAGCCCTGCTGGCCTCCGGCCTTTCTAACAAGAAAAAAGTGGCCTTCTTTCCACTCCACATGCCCAGCAGAAAGGCCCCTTTGTCCTGGATGAGGCCGAGCTCCCTTGGCAGCGGTGGCAGGAGTGTGTTGTTCTCTGCACTTTACAGGCTAGCACTTGTCTGTCTGTCTCATGTCTGTGTGTCACTCTACTATGCTTTCATTACCTGCTACTCCAAACCATAGTAAATGATCACATTTGTAATGTGTGTGGCTATGTATTCATTTTCAGGAATAAACACTCTACTTTCTGTAATGCTTCCTTAATCCCAGCTCCGTCATCCCTCCTTCCCCAAACCCTAGGATTTGAACATACCTCCTGGAAATTAATTCCTCTTTCCCTCCAATATATTCTAGTCTGGGAATTAGACATTTAACCAAGCAATGACTAAGCACCCTTCACCTAAACTTGTAGGATCTTGTCTTCTGGGATTCAGTTTTAGGGCACATAACTGCTTCATTTCATCCCATGGCACCATCTCCTTCTCACCTCCTGTGCCTCTGCAAATAGTCTAATCTACCTCCAAGGTCTCTTGGCTTCAGAATGTTCCCCCTGGGTTCCAATGGCTTCTTGAGGACCTCAAGATACTGAGCATTTCTGCCTTCAACTTGGTTTCATTCAGGATGTCTTTCTGAGTGTGTGCTTTGGACCAGTGCTGGGCTCCACTGCAGGGCAAGCAGGAGCATGAAGGGACAGGGCCCAGCCTTCCAACCTCTCTAGCTTATGTGAGAGTGACAGAAACAGCCTAAGACAGGAGGTGTGCCTACCAGAGGAATGCCTGTTTTTTGACAAGCATTTCAGAAGTTAACCATCCACATGAGCTGTGTATTAGTCTCAGGAGATGGTTGTTGTTTTTTGGAGGCCCACAGTCAGAACATTTCTGGAACTCTTCATCTAGGGCAGTTATTCTTTGAGTAAATTCTTATTGATGCCACTATATATGAAGCTCTATTTCAGAGATAACCGAGTGAGCAAAAATGAAAAAGGACATGTCCATGCCTTAATGTTTCCTAATTATTTAAGGGAAATTAGATACATTTTGATGAAAGACACTTTTTGGTAAAGATATGAATCGTGAGAGCGGAGGGTGAGGAACCTCACCAGCTAGCTCTGCTTCAAAACTTTTTAGTCTTCTTGCTGCTCACAGCAATAGTTTTCAAACTTGAGGAATGTACATGTTCCTTTTAAGGGAAATAATTTATCTTAGACCTGCGATGCTGACTTAAACTATTTTTATTATAATGTTATTTAAATATGTACAAACATAAAATGAGGTTTCAATTGCTATATACAATTTGCACACAAATATAAACAAAAACAGATGTATACATTAAATAAAAACAAAATTTAAATCCACTAAAGTGATATTTTTTGCTGAAACTCAGTTGCTCCCAGGCTCTGTAAGTGTCTGTATTACTGGGTGCCATCTGATGACTCAGTCTTCCCACCATCTTTCTCTATTCAAGCTACTATGCAACTTTGATTTCTGTAATACATTATGATGTCATTTGACCTTCGCTTGGCTTGAACGTATTCCTTGTGAATTATGTCCACTTCTATTCCTTTACTGTTGACTCTTGACAAAGTATGGAGATAAATTTGTTATCTATGTGTCTAAACATGACACAAATATTAAACTTATTTTAAAAGGATTATTTTTATAATTATCCATTTAAAAATCACAATATTACAATATTGAGGAACGATTAGCTACAGTGGTCAATGTATGGTGATGATGTGATTCGCCATGTTGCAAGTGATCACTTAGTAATTGTTTCAGTTAGAATTGGCTACTATTGGGACAGAAAACCTTTTCAATCTGATCTAAGCAAAAGGGAAAATTTACTTGTTGCACAAAACTGAAAATAGGGTTGTCTGCAGGTGTGATCTGACTCAGGGCTTAAGTATTGTCATCTGGATCCATCTCTCTATATAAGCCTATATTATGTCTATATTATGTCTATATTATGTCTATATTATGTCTATATTATGTCGTGTGTGTGTGTGTGTGTGTGATACAGATACATCTCTATATATACACATATATACATGTAGACACACATACACACACACACACATAAACAAAAAGTAGAGTGTATATTTCTTTCATACATAGGGTTTATGGGAGAGAGAGATGTTAAACACATAAACGTGGTAAATGCCAAGGTCAATGTGACTGAGTCAGTGTGACTCCTCACCTCCCTGCTCTGGAGGGAGTAATAATCTTGATGTTTGTACATCCCTTTATAGAGTGCATCCCTACCTGTTATTTCAGTTGATTCTTACAATTCTGGGTGGAAGGAATTACTGTCCCAATTTTTGGGTGAACAAACCAAATTTCAAATGTTTTTATGGTTTATCCAAGTGGCAGAGCTGGAATTTGAACCAGGTCTGCCTGGTTCCAAGTGCCCTGCTTTTTCTACTGCATCTTCCTCTTGTCCCATGTAATTGAAGATGGACTTCCTGGAACTATTAAGTTTAGCTCTATTTAACAAAACTTTACCAAGCACCTACCATGTGCCATGCTCTCTCCTGGGCCCTGGGGACGAAGACATGCATTAGATCTCACATCTGTGCGAGTGGTGCTCGGCATTCTGGAGTCATGGCTTTGCTTGTCTCTCCCCACAGTGTACAACTGGACCGTGGATGAGGTGGTGCAGTGGCTGATCACATATGTGGAGCTGCCGCAGTATGAGGAGACCTTCCGGAAGCTGCAACTCAGTGGCCATGCCATGCCGAGGTCAGGAGGAGACTGGGTTCTCTCACCTGGGGGTGCAGGGAATGGGCTGGAGTCAGCCTGCCTTCAGGTTGCTCTAGCCAGTTAAATGAGGTTTCACCCTTTTTAGGGCAGAATCTATAGACCTCTCCTCTTCTCACATCTACTGTGTACTTGCTGTATAGCATGATGGGTACTTAGCATCCATTCTCCTATTTAGTATTTCTATCAATAGTGGGAATAGTACAAATAGCTGCCATTTATTAAGTGCTTAGTACATACCAGGCACTCTACTTCAACACTTTATATATAGTATCTCATTTAATTCTTATATCACTCCTATATGGTAGGTATTATTGTATAAAGATGATGAAACTGGCTAAGTAACTTTTCCAAGGTCACATGGCTAGTTAGAAGCAAAACTGTGATTGGAACCTAGATCTGGGTAGACTTCAAAGCCTGTGGTATTTCTCTTTTCTTTCGCTGTTCCCCCAGCAGCTGCCTCTTTTATTGTCCAGGAGCCTCTGGGCTCTTTTAACTTCCCCTGAATTATCCATGTACAGTTTATCTACTCTAAAGAAATGGTGCAGTAGTGGGGGCTGACAACCATTGGGCCCAGCTTGCTCTCTGGAATGATTCTCCCAACAATTGTGTCCTAGCTCTGCCTCCTTTATAGGCACAATATGCTAGGACTTGGGATGGGAGTGGGGAGGGGAGGGAGTGCTGTTTGGACTTCTTGTTATGTCAAACTAGTGCCATCTGTCATTCAGTCATTAATCTATTTACTTAGTCATTTAACAATTATTTACTGGGTACCTGCTCTGTGCCAAGCACTTGTGCTGGGTGCTGGGGATAAAGATGACAACAACCTGCCCTTGCCCTCAAAGGGCTTACTGTCTGGTAAGTGCCGATTGTGTATAATTTGTCATCTCATCATGTAGGTGCATCTGGTTGTGAGCCTCAGCAAAGGGGAAGGGGGAAAGTGAAGCTGTTGGAATGTCCACACATTGCAGTCTGCAGCCACAGAGCTACCAGGCACTGCTGTGCAGGCCAGCTGAGCTGGCAGTTCCCTCCTCTGCTGCCTTCAGCCTCCTCTTCTCATCTTCTCCCTACTCTGGAGAGAGTAACAATCCTGAAGTTTGTACATCCCTTTATAGAGTGCTTTCCTACTTATTATTTCAGTTGATGCTCACAATTCTGGGAGGAAGGAATTACTATCCCAACTTTTGTGTGAACAAACTGAATTTCAAATATTTTATGATTTATCCAAGCTGGTAAGTGGCAGAGCTGGGATTTGAACTCAGGTCTGGCTGATTCTAAGTGACCTACTTTTTTCACTGTATCTTCCTCTTGCCCCATGTAGCTGAAGATGGACTTCCTGGAAATAATTAAGTTTAGCTCTATTTAACAGAACTTTACCCAGTATCTACCATATGCCATGCTCTCTCCTGGGCCCTGAGGATAAAGACATGCATTAGATTTCACATCTATCTGCCTTTAGGAGCTCCATGTTTAAAGGAAGAGACAGGCAATTGAATAGATGATTGACCATGATGTTCCAGGATTTGGGTTTCTTTCTCATTACCCATGGAAATAACAGTATTGCCTTGTGGATCACTGGACCATTTCATCTTAAGAAATGGCTGTGGTTTGTATCAAAGCTGTAAAGCAGGGTCGGCCAAGTGGCTCAGTTGGTTAAGAGCTCGCTCAAGAGTTTGAGCTCTGAGCAACAGCAGTTCGAGTCTCGGCCCGAGCTGAGCAGCCGCTGAGCTGCCAACAGGTGGCAGGATGGCTCAGCTAAAAAAAAAAACCAAAAACAAGAAAACTGTAAAGCATAGGATAAGAAGTCAGTTCTCAGGTTATGGGCTCACTTAGCCCTCCTGTGGCTAGGAATAGACCTAAAACCAGACCCAGCATAGCTGGGCTCAGGAATAAAGGAAGCCAACCTGTGGCACCTCAGTGACAACAGGAAGCATGGGGCCTTCAGTGCCTGGAGTAGGGATAGTTCTAGGCCTATCAGTAGGTAGAATGGTATAATGGAAAGAATCTAGCAGATTTGAGTTTGTTTCCTGGCTTTGCCACTTTTGTGCTATGTGACTTTGGGCAAGTTACTCAACTCTTAAGTCCCAGTATTTGTATCTGTAAAGTGGAGCTAATAATAGAACTGAGTTCTTTAAGTCATGAGAACTAAATGAGGTATTGTATGTAAACTGTCAGAACAGCACAAGATACACAGTAGCTGATTAGTAAATGTTAGCTCCTGTCCCGTTTCTCTCATTGCTTAGAAGTAGATAGCATTCAAGTTCCTAGGTTTCTTTGACAGATAGACTGTAGACAAGATGACACTTATTTTGATAAGTCAAATGAAGGCCAGTACACCTGGTAGAAGTGCTCTAAAGAGGATCCCCAAGAACTCCCAAGCTTGTAGGAAGCATCTAATTTTACATACGTTTACACAGAAGGAAACTGAGGCTTCAGGGGAGAACCCAAGCAGCTTATGATTGGACAGTGCGTCACTCAGTGATAGAGCTGAGACCAGAAACTACACTAGATCTCCTGACACCCCTATCCCCACCCCCGCTACTTCCCATGCGTCTCTTGGAGGTGGTCTTGATTGCTTCCCAGGGCTAGAGAAGGAAGTAGCTGCTCCTGCATGCCTCGGCAAGAGTATAAACACACACTGTGATGCCAGAAGCTTCTTTTCTACCTGGGGAAACAAAGCTATGCATCCGAAAACAACACTGATCTTATGTAATAGTATAGTAGTAAATACTCATTTGTGGGACCCAGACCAGTGGTTTTTCAATCTTCCATATCTTATACCCTTCTCCTATACATACACTGCGTTCCAACAGAAGAGAAACAAAGACCAGTTTTTCCGAGGTCATTTTCTTGATTACAGGCCCTCCCTTATTAGAGTTCTCAATAGTACAGTTGAAGGTCATAAAAAATTACAGTAATCTGGGCGTAAATTGCAGTGACCCAGATACAAGCTGACAAGATTGATACAGTATTTGTCATCAGCAGGTTTATACTTAATGAATATTAAATATATTCATCATTAAATATATTTAATTGGGTTAGGATTAGGATAATTCAGAGGGCCCCAAAATCACTGGGTCATGTGGCATGACATTTTGACTAGGGATAGACAGGAGAATGCACTTACAAATGGTGGGAGTGTGGGTACAGGTATATAGTGGACAGTCCCTACAAGGGCAAGCACAACAGAAAATTTACAGTCGGGTGTGGGCATGGTCACAAATGGATAATCCTTAGAGAGTAGGATACTCTCTGAAAAATGGTGGACATGAGGAGAAGGGTGAACAAATTCTTGATTAATGTTATGTGTTCCTGCATAGTCCCTGTTGAGACCCACTGGTATAGACTCTGTGTTCTAGAATGCAGAGGAGAGTAGTCCCCAAGAGCTAGAAGTCATAGAAGTGTTCCTGGAGGAGGTGGAGGTGGGTAATGTCGCCAGGATCCTTCCTGGCTTTGCGGGCAGGGAACTGAGTGCCTACTCTTTGCCTCAACAGGCTCGCTGTAACGAACACCACCATGACAGGGACTGTGCTGAAGATGACAGACCGGAGCCATCGGCAGAAGCTGCAGCTGAAGGCCCTGGACACCGTGCTCTTTGGTCCTCCTCTCTGTGAGTCCTGTGGAGAGAAGGGCTGCTGCTATGCCATGGAGCCTAGGGAGGTTGGGGTGGCTGGGCTGCGGCCTGGCTCTCCTAGGCACACCTGCAAAGTGCTGCCTCCACTTTTCCCACTGCTGTTGATACATGAAATGTATCACATTTTAGTCCAGCCAGATATCAACAGCCATTCATTAAATACATTAAGAAAATATCTATTTTGTGCCAGTGCTGTGCTGGATCCTGTAGAGAGACCTGGATGAATCATATTGTGCCCTAAAGGGATAAAATGAGTGTTCTAGAGAGGTGCACAGTGCTTCTGAGGTCCAGAGGAGGGATAGAGAAGGTTTACTATCGAAGAGGTGGCTTGTGAGCTCTGCCTTTAAGGATGAGTAGGACTTTATTCCATGGAGGTGACAGGAGAGGGAATTCTGGGTGGAGGAAACAACCTGAGCAGGCATACAAAGGCTAAAATATGAAAGGTATGCTCGGGATATAGTAACCCGTAAGGGTCTGAGTACCTTTTAGCTGTTTTCTGCCCTCACTGTGGGTGTGCAGAATGTGTGAACTGATTGCTGAACATCTTGTGTCCTTGGACAACCAAAGAGGACTAAGTAGGCTTTCCCATCACATTTATCAATAGAGATGAATCAGTAGAGATCAAGGGTGTTCTCTTCTGCCAGTCGTTAGCTGGGAGAATTTGGTGGTTCAGCTCCTGAAGATCTGCAAGGTGGGAACAGCCAACCCTGACCTCCTTTTTCTTACTTTAAGTGAACTCAAGGGGAGCAAAAGTGGTAAAATTCCTTAGAAAACTAGCCTCGACCAAACAGACTCTTAGGGTCCACTCCCTGCTTTTTGGCAGCTGTTGGCATCAGTTGAGGGTGCCAGCAGCAGAATGCTATAGTACCAAGAACCAGTCCCTAGAAATCACTGGCATGCAGGCTCAGCGGCAGTACCATAGTCCCCCCTTATCCACGGGGGACATATTCTGTGACCCCCTCCCCCCCAATGGATACCTGAAACCGGGGATAGTACAGAACCCTCTGTATACGATGTTTTTTCCTATACGTATATGCCTATGATAAAGTTTATAATTAGGCATAGTATGAGAGTAACAGTAATAACTAATAATAAAATAGAACAATTATAACAATACTATAATAAAAGTTATGTGAATGTGGCATTATTAAATAAAATAAGGGTTTCTTGAACACAAGCACTTCAATACCACAGCAATCAATCTAATAGCCAGCATGGCTACTACTGAATGACTAGTGGGCAGGTAGCATATATAGCGTGGATATATTGGACAAAGGGATGATTCACATCCCAGTTGGGACAGAGTGGGACAGCGTGAGATTTCACCATGCTAGTCAGAACAGCATGCAATTTAAAACTTAGTAATTGTTTATTTCTGGAATTTTCTATTTAATATTTTCATACTGTGATTGACCACGGGTAACTGAAACTGTGGAAAGCAAAACCGTGGGTAAGAGGGGGCTACTGTATAGCATTTCCCTGTTCATGCATTTGGCTTGACAAGTGTCCAGGCTGATATCTTAATATAGATGGATCTGTACCTTTTTTTTTTTTTAATTTTTAATTGACTTTATTTTTTAGAGTAGTTTTAGGTTCACATCAAAATTGAATAGAAGGTACAGAGATTTCCCATATACTCCTGGCCCCCATACATGCATAGCCTCCCCCATTATTAACATCCCCCATCAGAGTGGCACATTTGTTACAACTGGTGAACCTACATTGATACATCATTATCACCCAGAGTCTGTACTTTAGGGTTGACTCTTGGTGTTGTGCACTCTATGGGTTTGGATAAATGCCAGTATAATAACCCGTACACACCACCAGTTTAGTATACAGAATAGCTTCACTGCCCTAAAGATAAATAAGTGTGCTCCACTTATTTACCCCTCCCTCCTCTGTAACCCATGACAACTGCGATCCATTTTACTGTCTCAAAAGTTTTGCCTTTTCTAGAAGGCCTGTACCTTTTGAAAGTGTGATACAGAGTGACATGGGAGAAGGTTGTTCTCACCTCCTTTGCTGCCTTTTTAGTTTTGGTCCTAGATCACATTTTTGCTCACCATTCATTTATAAGTTTTGAATAAATGACACAATGAATGGCTCTCCTCTTTATGTGAGCCCACTCTTTGTACTAAGCAATGGCCTTTCATTCATTTGCTAACATTTGTTGAGCACCTACTCTGTACCAGTATAAATGACAGGGTCTCTGCTCTCGAGAAGTTCTATTTGTATTTATCCAAAGAAATCCAAAACACCAATTCAAAAAGATATATGCATCCTTATGTTTACTGCAGCAGTATTTACAATAGCCAAGGTATGGAAACAGCCAAAATGCCCATCAGTAGACAACTAGATAAAGAAATTGTGGCATATATACAGAGGGTTCCAAAAAAATGTATACACATTTTAAGAAAGGAAAAACTTTATTAAAAGTGTAATACAATGAATGATGCTAGCATTCATTTGATTAACGCCATCTTTTGCGTGAACGTCATATTACATGTTGCTACCATAATTCAATTCAACTTCGAAAAGTAATACATAGATAACATCTCTTAAAATGTGTACAGTTTTTGGCACCCCTGGTATTTTGGCAATAAGGAAGGATATCTATAACTGCCAGGGGCAGGGTATTGTGGGCAGTAGAGAGGGTGGAGAGAATAGATTGGGAGAGGGGATTCCAGAAAGTGAAAATGATTGGAGGCTCACTGTCTCAATGCTAACTGGTATAATACCTTGAAAATTCTCACCGTCATCCCTGACTCTGGTAACATGTCCGTATCTATAATAATTTGTTTACACTCTCCTCCCCTGCTTTAGGCCTGATTGTGTTAATGGTTGACCTCATTTTGTTAAAATCTATTTACAGCACTCAGCTTAGGAATTCTGCCACCCTCTGGCTCCTCAGGTCCCAGCCAGCTTCCCTGGGTTATCTCTGTTCACCTAACCAGCCTCATCTGCTCTCCTGAAACCCCCATGGTCTCTCTGCCCTGGTTGTATTCCCTGGGTGCGAGGTGGATTCTGAGAGATGAGCTTGTGCGGGGTCTGTGCAGGACAGCTGGCCGCACTCTTCTTGTCCCCAGGAGCTGGGTTTTACCCTTCGCGTGCACTTTATATTGTACACTCCCCACCCCCTTCCTGCTAAAACCTCCCTTCCTTCTTCCCTTTTTCCCTGCTTTCCACCTTTGCTGAGTAACCTCTCTGGTCAGGCTCTGTTGACTACAGAGATAAATAAGTCTTGTAGCTGGCCCTGAGGAACTCTCAGACTATCAGAAAGGTGACTGACATGAAAGCCAAAAAACACGAGAGTCCCTGAGATAGCAAGAGATAATCCATGTTTACCTGACCAAAGAGTGGGTTGATTAATGGAATCCTAGTTCAGAGGAGAAGGAATGGAAGGATATTTGTGGACTGTGGTGGGCTGGGAAGGTAGTAGGAACTGAAGAATGGGGATGGGATTATGATGGGAAGAAGTACAACATTGATTAGGCATAGACTAGAGTCTTGATGTCCCTATTTTCTCTCCTTTGTCTGACACCATAATATATAGATTCTGTATTATCAGGGTTCTCCAGAGAAACAGAACCAATAGTATATGTATATAGATATGTAGAAGAGGACATTTATTATAGGCATTGGCTCACGTAATTATGGAGGTCAAGAAGTCCCATGATCTGCCATCTGTAAGTTGGAGAACGAAGAAAACCGGTGGTGTAATTCAGTCCAAGCCCAAAGGCCTGAGAACCAGGGGAGCTGGTGGTGTAAGTCCCTGTCTGAGTCTGAAGACCCAAGAACCAGAGCACTGATGTAAGAGGGCAGGAGAAGATGGATGTCTCAACTCAAGCTGAGAGAACAAATCTACTCTTCCTTCACCTTTTGGTTCTATTCAGGTCCTCATGGGCCTGAGGATGATTGGACGATGCCCACTGCATTAGTGAAGACATCTTCTTGACTCAGTCTCCCATTGAAATACTAATCTCTTATGAAGACAACCTCACAAACACACCCTGGAGTAATGTTTTGCCAGCTATCTGGGCATCCCTTAGCCCAGTCAGGTTGACACATAAAATTAACCATCCCAGATTCCTTTAGGACTCTGGGGTTCAGCCCAGGGCTTCACTGAATGGACCTGATAATTCTCACGTTCACTTCTCTAGCTTCTATTTCTTCCTCAAACCCACATTCACATCCTTAATTACCTACTGGATGTGTCCATCTGAATATTTCCAAGAAACCTCTAAGTGCTTTCATTTACAACTATGCATTTGTGATAATGCGTTTTACAGGAAGTGGAGATCCAGATGGGGGAAGTGAATTTCATAACAAATTGGGGCAGAAGGCAGCCTAGAACTCAGACTTCCTAATACCCAGTGCTGGAGCTGCTTTTGATGGCACAAGAATTTCTCCACGTGAGGCCTTGTTTAACCTTAAAGGCCTGTCCTGATGACAGTGCCCCAGTCAGCTCCCAGGATGTGTTTTTTGGTGGGAAAACTCAGGCCTTGGAACTCTTACAGTCATGCTCAGACTAGATCAGGAGATACAGGCATCTCCATGGTGAGAGATGTTTGCATGTAACAAAGCAGAAACAGTACCTGCTGAAATGTGTGAAAGTTGTGGTGAGAAAGTGGGGTGTAGCAGAAAGACCACGCAGTCAGGCATATCTGGGGTTGAATCCCAGTTCTGTCACTTTTTATGAACTCTAGCAAGTCAGTGCCCCATATGAGCCTCTGTTTTTCTGGCTCATAGATTGGGAATGCTACCCTACCTTAGAGAGTAGCTGTGAGAAGTAGAGATGATGAATATAAATGCCTGGTACATTGCATATTTTCTCTATTTTCCTTCCTTTCTTATGTGGATTAAGGAGAGGGAAATATCATACTTGAGGTTTATCAGTAACGATTCAATCCCACGAATATTTATTGAGTGCCTTCTGTGTGTGGGTCGGTGCTGTGCTGAGCACTGGTGTATGGACATGTAATGATCACTAGGGGCCACAGAGAAAATCAGCTGGATTAGACTCGTTTTCTTCCTCCAAGCTTGGTTGCTCATGGATGTGACAGGAAGTATAGCTGAGCTTTAGCTATGCATTTGGCAAGGCAGAGGGATGTATGTATCGGGTGGATTCTTGTACATTTAGGTGGAGTCAAAACTGGTTGACGAGTTACTGATAGGTGGAACACTATTACCTTAGATCCTATCCTTGGCCCTGGTCGTTTGGAATTTTTATTCATGACTTGGATGAGAATATGAAGCTGGAAAAATAGTAGAATCCTGTTCCAACTTGATCTGGACAAGGTGGAATAAGTGGCTGAATAGCATAGATAGGCACCTAATCTGCATGTCCACCTTAAGAACTTGGAAGTGTTGGTGGTCATAGGTGGAGGCTGCTGGTTGCACGGCATCTTCTTTGAACAAGAGTACCTTTGACTTTTGGTAGGAATGTACAGGGAATGTTGGAGTTGAGAAGCTCTGGGAAGCTAAGATTAAAAGTTTTTAACAAGCAGGAGCCAGAGAGTACCCCAGCCTCTGGCAGAGGCTGTGTAGGAGGCAGGTGTGTTCCAGAAAGAAAGGCAGCTCTCTGTGCCGCAGAGGTTATCTCTTTATGGGACTTGAGGGGCAAGAAAGTGAGGACTTGGAGTATGGCTGGAAGTGTAGGTCTGCCTGGAGGCAAGGGGGTGGCCACTAGACGACCCTTAGTTTTTTCTACAATAGTCTGGCATAAACATGTAAAGAACATGGCTACCACCCGGACTTAGTAACTCCCCTCCCTTGGATGGAAATAGAATGTGCTAATCGGTCTTTGATCCCACACCATCCTCATGTCCTACTGCTCAGCCTTTCAATGAGGAGCTATGAATGTAACCCTTTTTCTCAAACTGGTCATCAGTTTCATGCACTTTCCAGTTCCATGTGTCTTTGTCTACTGTCAAGACTTTGCCTCAACTTGGTGGCTCCACCTGGGTCCTTTTGGATCCGCATTAGCCCCTGTCCTTTCCAGGCACTGGGATCCTGCCAGTCCTACCTTCCTCTCCCAATCCTGAGGGTAACCAGGAGGTCATTCCCTCTTTTCTCCCTTCCTTGACTCCCACGTCCAGGGTCCTCTGAGCTCACAGCTCCTCTAGCCCCAGCTTAGTACAACCCAGCTAGGGACTGTCACAGTAGCGCTCGTCTCTTTATGGTGTGTCTCTCAGGTCTCCTGCACTGTGGCCCAGATCTGGTATTCTAGAAACAGTGTCAGGCTCCAGGAGCGCCTCTCTTCTGGTTGGCTCAGTTCTTAGGACATGGCTTTTGCTCTTGTCTTCTGGTATTATCCCTTGGTTAGCTTTTCAGTTTTGCTCCGGAGACTGATTATTGCTCTGAACCCCAGCTGGTGACTGGGGCCCTGGGCCTCCACAAGCTTGCTGCCAGGCATTCTCTGCAGGGAGATCTGCCCCCCTGTTCCTGGCATGTTAATGTCTCATGTATACCACTCTCTTGAGGCAGCTTCTGTTATGCTTGGTCTCTGGATTGGGCCACAGCCCAGAAATGTTCTCCATAGATAAGACTTATAGACGTTTACCTGATCTGGACTTTGCACCTCATATCTAGAATAGCATAGTAGTCCAGGAGACGTAGTTCCTATAGTAACTTTAGTCCCACAGGCAGACCTCAAGCTCTGTGACATTGTTTTATACCCTTACTGACCATACTCTTCTACATTGTAGCACCCTAGCATTGTTTACCCTGTAGGATAGAAACCACTGCATCTGGTCTCCTGGGCTCATCCCGGACCAGAGATGGCTGGGATGTATTGAGAAGGCACTAGTGCCCTCCTCTTTAGTGCATATTAGGGAAACTTGATTTAATAAGTTTCCTGTATTGCTCTAAGGCCTCTCATCCTTTCTGAACTAGGAGAAATAGGCAGGGAGCTTCCTCTGCCTATAATAGTGTGTGGCAAGTGTGTGTCTAAGAAGAGAAACTAGTTCCTCCTCAATGGGAAGGCTTCATGGAGGAGGGGATACAATGGAGTCTGCAAGGCTAAGTGTGCAGTGGGCAACCTGACTCACCATGCCCTTCCTCTCTGGCAGTGACCCGCCATAATCACCTCAAGGATTTCATGCTGGTGGTGTCTATTGTGATTGGTGTGGGCGGCTGCTGGTTTGCCTATATCCAGAACCGTTACTCCAAGGAGCACATGAAGAAGATGATGAAGGATCTGGAGGGGCTACACCGAGCTGAACAGAGTCTGCATGACCTTCAGGAAAGGTAAGACCCTGCCCCTTTCCCACAGCTCTGGTGCTGCCAGCTTTGGGGAACCTCCTGTTTCCGCTTGGATTGTGGGCCACCTGGTCCTTGAGGCTATGCTGACATGGTTGCCCAGGCTGTGTCATCCTTCCAAAACTGCACTGGGAGTCCAGGTTCCTGCCACTCAGTTGCACGGGCAAGTATTCCTCCCCAGGGCACAAGCATACTCCTATCTTTTTTCCCTCTGAGCTTCAGAGGGAGAAATGTGAAGCTGTCAGAAGTCTTACGCTTCCCTGGTTGGATGGCTTATTAGGGGTCATTCTATCCTTCGTCCTACCTCTGGTCTGCTTCCCTTCCCACAGAAATAGATAGACACAATGAACTGTTCTTCACGGCTCCCCAGAGAAACCACACAGATCTTTCTTCCTAATGCCTTCTAAATCTCATAAGTGCTCACTTATTGAATGACTTTGGGGAAATCCCTTTCCCTTCTAGGACCTATTTCCTCATCGGTAATATGAAGGTGTGGAACTGGGAACACACTGAGGGCCTTCTAGCTCTGATAGTCTGGGATTCTGTTTAAATAAAACATGGCTTAACAACTATTATAGAAGATGTAGCTGTGAAAAAAAAGGTGCCAGTCAGTTGATCTAATACTTCCTGACATCTAGGTACCAGGCCTATGCTGGGAATTGTAAGGAATTCATTACTTCCGGGGCAACACAGCTCACACATGAGAAGGAGCAGTGAGCACACACTTAGTGCAATGACTCAGTGCCAGCTTATGGGACGAGACTCTAAGGATGGGAAGGGCACAGAGACAGGAGATGAGTGGATGTGGACTATGAGGAGGTGGCCTTGAAAGGGGTAGGGAGGTCCTGGTGGTTAAGGTGGAATGTATAGAGTGAGGTGAGACCCCCCCCCCCAGGCACCTTAAGAGTCACATGGAGAAGTTTAGTAGGATGCAAAAGGCAGTAGAGAGTCAATGCAGGTCTTTGGTTTTTTGCCTTGTTTTGTTTTTGAGGAGAGGCCTGCCTTAGGACTCTTTAGAAAATTGTTTTGGCAGCCTAGGCACTCCAGTTTTGGGAAGTCTTTGCAGGAACTCATGTAAAAGGAAATGAAATCTGGCTCTCTTCTGTTATTTTTAAATGATAGATACTATTTTCTTTGGAGGGATAGGGAAAGGATTTCTTGTGAGCTAGGTATAATTAACTCCTTGAATGCATTATAGCTTTTAATCATCACAGTGCTGTTAGGTAGGTACTATTATTATCCCTATTTTAATGTTGAAGAAATCAGAGCTCAGAGAGGGTGAGCGCTTTCCCTAGGGTCACATATCAGTAAGTAGTGAGCTAGGAATTTTGACACCCAAAGGGTGCTGCCTCAGTAAAGGCAGAGCTTTCAGATTCATTCCCATGGGCCGGGCTTCCAGGGGACAAGAGGAGGAGTTTTATCTCTGAGCTGATTCCTGGCTATTTTATTGGGCCCCTTGTTCCCGGCCCTTTGCCAACAGGGGGCTAAATGCTGCTGTCTGAGCAGTCCCCGTTCTTCATTTGTCTGAAAAATATGTACTGTTTTCATTCCAAAGGCAAAGAATCTAGGCAGGAGACATTCCAAGTTTGGGGATAAAACTAAGCTCCCAGTCCTCCCTGCTCCCCAAGACCTCTAGAGCTAAATGACCACTGTGGCACTTAGAGAAACGAATGCATGCACATACCCAGAGACAGGCTTACATGTGCGTGTACACACACATATTCTCCTCTGACAGTGTCCAAAGCCACATGCCACCTTGTCCCTCCTTGCTTTAATTGGCCTGCACTACCAGCCACATTACCTTTTTTTGCAGAGCTCCTGATATTTTGGGTGAGTAAATGTAATGCTGCATGTGCATTCCAGTTAGGATTTCACTGGGTTTCAAGATAATTCTTTGAGGCAGGCAGGAATTTTGATTCCCATTTAAAAATGAAAAACAGGCCCAGTACAGGGAACATACTTGTCCATAGTCACACAGCTGCTTTAGAGCCAGGGCTTGCAGTCAGGCTGCATAATTTTCTTACTTGTAATGCTAATTGACTGCTGCCTTCAAGATGCTCAGTGTTCTGTGGAGATGGACTGGGGCAAGGCTTGATGGACATTTACTTGCTCATTTCTGCTCCCAGTAGTACTTGTTGATCTTCATCTCTGTTAGATCCTGTTAAGACTATACAAGTGGGACAGTTTTGATTATACTTTAAAGGAGCTCCCTATTATTACTATATGAAGAAGACAGATATATCATCAGATATATCAGGGCCTTTCTCAAGAGGCTGCTTTCAGAGAGGAGAATATTTCAGTGAAGAATTGAATCCCTAATGGTGTGATTTCAGGCACCATTGGGTTATGGAGCAATACAATAAAGGAGGGGGTATTCACCCAGGGAAGGAGACAGGGGCAGGAAATGGCGCGTCTGATTTGTTTTTAGCTATGTATGTAGCGCCACCTGGTGTGTACCTTGAGGAGGTTCAACTTCCTTTCTCTCCAAGGACAAAGTGGGCAGAAGACTGCGTTGTAGTTTGTCAGCAGGAAGCGTGCAGCCTACACATTTCTTCCTCTTTCTTTCCTGCTTGTCTCACCACATCTTTTGAGGCTTCAGATACTGACAAATCTGGACTTGAGATTTTTTTAGAGGTTGAGTTCTGTTTCTGCCTCTTGTGTTTCACCTACTTTCACCTACTTAACTCAGTGGTCAGCGCTCCTGTGTGTGGGCCCTGCTTGCTCTGTGGCCTGCCCTTCCTCTGCTGTACCTCAAGTCTAAGCCATATATCGCTTGTCTTCTTCGTCACGCTTCTCCCCTTCTATACTGGTCCCTGGTAACCTGGTGGTTCCTACTAAGGTAGGAAGACCTCTGACAGTGGCTAAATTCTTTCCCTCATCCGGAGGGATTAGCAAACTCTTACTTTTTCTTCTGGGTCTAGCTCATGCCTCGCCGTTGACTCCTTTCAGGTGGGGTTGATCACTCCATCCTTTGGGCTCATTCAATGCCTTGTATATCGCTCTATTCCAGAACTTACTGCACTGTGTACAGTTACCTGTTTACTTGTCTGAATTAGACGAGACCATGAACTCTTCAGTGGCAGGGACAGTTTTCTCATTCATCTCCATATATCTGGGGTTTAGCACAGGGGTTGGCATTTAGTAGACACCTGAAAGTACGTCGTGAATGAATGAATGAATGAATGAATGAATGAAAGAAGATAGATATGTGGAAGAAAAAAGGGAGGAAAGAAGGAGGATTAGTTGGATAGCAGGTTTTGTCAGTGAACAGAGGGAACGTGTGGGTGGTTAGAAGGATATATTTTCATTATGACTGATGCCCTTGAGGTATTACCCATCATGGCAGATACTTACAAAGGGAACTCAGGCCTGGGGGAAGCAGGGGCGTCTCCCAAGCCCTGCCCAGCCCCTTTGGCATGAGACTCATTTCTTTGTGCTTCTAGGAACAAATACTCAGGAGTCAGTCCAAGAGGTACAGCTCAATGGTTCCTTTTTCATCTTCCTTAAATCTCCCCATTACCACCACCCCAGTCATACCTCAGCCAGCAGGCTTTCTCTGGATTTCTGGTCTAGCTTGCAGGGTATTCTGCCTTTATATGGAACCTTCCAGATACCCCGGTATAAGGGGACTAACTATGGGATTTGAAGTCCTACAGATTGGAATTCTAGTCTCAGTTCTACCCGCAGTTACTTCCCCTATCTAACCCTTCATATCCACACCTGTCCCGGGCTGACAATAAAATAACATGTCATTATCTGCAGGGGGCACGAATGTGAAATATGTTGTAAACTAGTAGTTATTATAATTTTGGTAAGTCAGACACCTTAGAGGAAGGGTTCAGATGCCCAGGAACCTAGCTCCACAGCCTTTATTACTGGCAGCAAGGTGATGGCCGACGTAAGAATTATAGTAACACCTGTGGTTTCTGGTGGCACTGAGCGAACTCAGAGCCAGAGTCAGCAAACTAGGGAGAATATGTGCTGAGTGCCGCAGCCCTCCTTTTCCTCTTCGATGCCATGGCTCATGGCGTGTTGGCTGGCACCCCCTTGCCTGGCCTCCTCCAGCTCCCTGCATTGCCCCCTAGGCTGCACAAGGCCCAGGAGGAGCACCGCACGGTGGAGGTGGAGAAGGTACATCTGGAGAAGAAGCTGCGCGATGAGATCAACCTTGCCAAACAGGAAGCCCAGCGGCTGAAGGAGCTGCGGGAGGGTACTGAGAATGAGCGGAGCCGCCAAAAGTACGCCGAGGAGGAGTTGGAGCAGGTAGGAGAGTCTACAAATTCCTGGCCACGCGAGGGAGGTGGGTAAAGCACAGGGGCCAGAAGTCTGGCTGGAAAGCTTCATATGTGAGGACTTCGAAATATGGCTCAAAGAATATCTTCAAGAGTTCCTAGATTCTTACCAATAAGAGTAGTGGAAAAGTTGCAAAAAATTGTCACTGTGGTTTTCAAAGAACAGTGGATAACAGGCGGTAACAGTTATTATACTGATTTTTTTAATTGAGGTATTTACATGGAGTCAATTGTAGAAATTAAAAGTATACAGCTGGCAAGCTTTTACATGTACATATGCCTGTGTAACTGCCATCCAGATCAAAATATAGAATCTTTTAAGCATTCCAGAAAGCTTACTTTTACTGCCCCCTGCTGTCAATATTCAATCCAAAAGGTAGCTATGGTCATAATCTCTACACCAGGTTAGTTCCACCTGATTTTGAACTTCATATAAATGGCGTTATACAGTATATATTCTTTCTGTTTTGGTTTCTTTCACTCAACAGTATGTCTGTAAGAGTCATTTATTTAATTGCATAAAGCGATAGCTGGTTTATTTCCATTGCTGAGTAATAATCCATTGTATACTATAAATTATCCATTCTCCTGTTGATAGACATTTGGGTTGTTTGCAGTTTTCTGTGTGTTTGTTTGTCTTTTGTGAATAACACTGCTATGAACCTTCTTGCATATGTCGCTTGGTGGGTATAAGCATTTATTTCTGTTAGATACATAACAGGGTATTAAATATTTAGCTTTATTAGAAATTGCCAAACCATTTTCCAAAATAGTAGTACCAATCTATACTGCCACCAGCAATATGTGAGAGTGCTAGTTGAGTTACAACCTTGGTATTTTGGGACATTTTAATTCTACATATTCTGGTATGGATGTAGTGGTATCTCATTGTGATTTTAATTTTCATTTCCCTAATTGCTATTAATATTGAATACCCTTTCTTAAATTTATAGACCATTTTATTTGAGAATCTCTTCTCATTTTAAAAATTGAGTTGTCTGTCTTTTTCTTAATTGATTTGTAAGAATTTTTATATATATTCTTGATATAAGTCATTTTGTCAATACACATACGAGTACATATATATTGCAAGTCTTTTTCCCAGCCCATGGCTTGCTTTTCTGCTCTCTTAAAATTATCTTTTAGCAAACAGAAGTTCTTGATATTAATGAAGTCTGATTTAATCAATCTTTTTTTTTAATGGTGTTTTTTTTTTTTTTAAATTGGGGAATTGGGGGAGAGGAACAGCGTTGGGGAATTGGGGGGAAGAGGAACAGACAAGTTGCTGTCATTTTGTTCTTCAGTCTAGTTGTTGAGGACGTTGCTTCACTGGCCCAAGTTGGCACCATCATTGCGCTCTTCCCGGGCGAGGCAGATCAGTCGCCGGCTTCTGGACGGCTGCTCACTGCGGCTGCTGGCTGCTCACGCTGGCTGCTCACGCTGGCTGCAGTCTACACACGGTAGCCCATGGCAACACACTGCCACAGGGGCTGCAGCCTACGCCTCACGGCAGCCCAGCTCCAGGTTGAACTGTTGTTCAGCATCTTAGCTGTAGAGGGCAGTGTCACTGGCCCTCATATGTGGGATCTGAACCGGGGCCCTCTGGCATCCCAAGCCAGTTCTTAACCATCGCGCCACTCGGCCGTCCCTTAATGGTGCTTTTTGTGTCCTGTGTAAGAAACCTTTTCCTATCCCCAAAATATCTTCCTAAATTTTCTTCAAGAAGCTTTATTGTTTAACTTTTCATATTTAGGGATATGGTTTATTTTAAATTAATTTTTGTGTATGAAACTTTTTTTTCCCCAGGTAAATATTAGATTAGGTGATCATTCAGGAATCTCTATTCTGTTCTGTGGGCTGTTTGTCTATCCTTATACTACATTGTCTTATAATAAGTCTTGATAGCTGATAGTGTTAAGTTCTTAAGCTTTATTCTTCTTCAAGATGGCCTTGGCTGTTCTAGGTTCTTTGCCTCGCTCTATAATAAGCAGCCAAAAACATCAGTAAGGATTTAAAAAATTTAAATATGATTAATCAATTTGACCTCATTGACAACATATAGAGCATTTTACCTAACAATTACAGACTACACATTTTCTTTAGTGTTCGCATGTTGCTTCGGCTCCACTCTCGTTTTCCCTTCTGGGAATCTAATCCTTATGTTAGACCTTTTAAATGTATTCCACATGTCTCTTAGGCTCAGTTCTGCTCTTTTTTTCTCTCTGTGCTTTGGTTTGGTTATTTTCTATTGATCTGTCTTTGAGTTCCCTAATCCTAGATTCTGCTATGAACCCTGCACTATTTAACCCATTCAGTGGAATCCTTCTCTCAGATAATGTATTTTTCAGTTCTAGAATGTCCATTTTATACTCTTTTATAGGTTCTGGTTCCTGGTCCAAATTTTCCATGTTTTCATCTATTGTGTCCATCTTTTCCTGTATTTTCTTTAGCATTTCAATCATACTTATTTTAAAGTCCTGGTCTGGTAACTCTAACGTCTGGATCATTTATGGGACTGCTTATTTTTCCTCTTGATTATTGGTTATATTTTCCTGCCTCTTCTCATGTCTAGTAATTTATTTTTATTAAATGCTGGACAGTGTATACAAAAAAATAACAGAGGGTCCTGGTGATTTTATCTCCATCAGATAGAGGGTTCCCCTTTATTCTGTTAGGTATGTAGGCTGAGGACCTAATCACCTCAAGCCAGTCAGACATTGAGCTGTGTTGGAACTGGCTTGTAGTTTTAGTAAGACTTGGTCTAGTGCTCATTTGTCTCAGTTTCTCAGGCATATCCCTTCCTGACTTTTTATTGTGAGTTGGTGGATTTCTTTCTTTTCAGCCCTGAAAGACATGAGAGATTCGTTTCTGCCACTTGGAGATTTTGAATTTAGCTCTTTAGCCTCATGCACCTAGTAGCTTCAAAATTTTGCAGCTGTCTTGAGGGGACGACTGTCTGTGTGTTTGAGGCAGTTCCCCTCCTCTTGCAATGTTTTGTCTCCTAAGCATTATGAAGGTATGGGAGATTGTATGCCACTCTTTGACCTAGCCACCTATTCTCCTGCACAGCACCAGAATTCAGTAAATGCCCCCAAACGAAACATGGATGTATGTTTCATAATTATAATAATTTGTCTTTCAAAATTTTCATAACTTGTCTAGCTTTTTCCAGATGTCGTGTTGGATCAGAATTATTCTTTTGCCATGACCTAGTGCATCCTATGGGGAAGTATAAGTCAGGTGATAATACTTTAAAGCACACAGACCAGTCGTTATTAACTTTGCTGCATTTTATTTTATTTTATTTTTTTGGGTGTATAAATCTTTTTAAATTTTTTTATGATTGGTTTCAGGTATACAAAACAATGTAATAGTTAGACATTTACACCCCTCATAAAATGATAACCACCATCCCCAATTTACTACCTCTCTAACATCATATATAGCTGTTATAATTCCAGTGACTCTATTCCCTATGCTGTACTCCACATCCTGTGAATATATATATACCAGGGGTACCCCCAAAAATGTATATAAACAGACACTTTGGTCAACGTTGCTCAAGCAGTAGTTTGCCATAATCAGAAGTGCCTGGATGCTGATGGTAACCACTTTGAGCACCTCTTGTAATTGCAGAAGTCAAACGTGACTTGTATTCATCTTTTGTTATCGGTAAATATTGAATATTACAATTTTAATAGTTTTCCTTTCTTAAAATGTGTATACATTTTTTGGGCACCTTCTGTATGTATTTGATTATAGTTGACATTCAGTATTATTCAGCTTCAGCTTCAGGTGTACAGCGCAGTGGTACAGGCACCTACACAGTCCATGAAGCAGCCTCCCTAATAAGACAAGTGCCCATCTGACACCCTACAAAATCTTTACAACATTATTGATTATTTTCCCCAAACTGTATTTCATATCCCCGTGGCAGTATTGTGACTGCTAATTTGTACTTTCTAATCCCTTTCACTTGGAAAGCATTATAATTTGTTTGATGCTCAAGCCAACACTCCAGATCAATGAAATCAGAATCTGGGTTAGGGTCCAGATAGGAGCATTTTTCAAGTTCCCCAGGTGATTCCAGTGTATGACAAAGCTGAGAACCATAGCCATAGAGTAGAACAATGGGACCAGTGAACTCTGACTTGCCCCAGTCCTTATCTGTTGTCTTCTTCTCCTTCAGGCATTTGTTACTTGTGTGTGTAAGATGTGTCTGTCTTTGCCTCCCATCTTCCTATTTGCTGTTCCCTATTTTGTAATTATTTCTCTGATTAAGCAGTTTTGGAGCCTGTTAGGCTAGCCCTTTTGTGTGTCTTCCCAATTATCACACTTCCCTCTATTTGTTCTCTTTTTTCTCTTCTCTCTCCATTGTCCCCTTCTTAGCTTATTCCATCCCTTTAACTGTTCATGTAGAACTTGGTCATACATTTCAGACTTGATGTATTAGACTTTAAGGTATCTGTTCTTCATTTTAAATTTAAAAAGCCAGGAGTGGGTCGTTTTATAGTTTCTTTTTCAGGGGACAAAAACCAAGTGAAGATTGGCCCTCTTATTGGCTCTCTAAGGAATAAAAGTGTTCTGTCCTTAGCTAAGGCCTTCCCAGTCTGTCTCAGGCTGTGGAGAGGACTTGGCCCATTGGCTAAATTTGGGCATAATGAAACGGCTCTCAATCCCTTTTTTCTGGGATTCTGACCAGCCGAAGGTCAGTGTCCAGATGGGGGAGTTGGGAATCGCTTACACTCGTAACCTGAGTGAGATAGCAAGGAATCCAGAGCACGTACTGTCTGTATGTACTTTCACATCTTTCTCACTTGAGTGCTTTGTGACTGTCTGCTTCACTGTATGATCCTTGCTGAGAAGTCAGTGAGGAGATTTCTGCTTACACATTGGTCCTTTTATGTCTTGGCTTCTGTTAGCAATGCCCATGTTAAGTATCAGCATGCTTCTTGTCTTCTCAAGGGCACTGGAGAATGCCCTTCAAAGCCTACCTGCCCTGCTCGATGGGAGAGTTATAAGCAAAGTCTCTAGGCTAGCGAAGACTTTGGAGAGCATTCAGGCCAGTCCTCTTCTGGAGTAGCAATTATTTCTAAGATCTCTCTGGCATGCGCTCTTCACATGTCTCTCATGATGGAGAGTTCCCTCTCTCCTGAGATCAAGAAAGCCTTTCCTCACAGTAAACCGAGATCTACTGTAGGAACCACAGGGTCACCAGCTGGTTGAATGACAGATGGGGGGCCAGAACCAAATTTCCAGATTCCCAGTCAAGTGCTTTTTCTGCCACATTGTTATGGCTTGACGTCCAAGCACAGACTCCAACTATCAGAAGAAAGATGATTCACTGAGCTGACTGGTGCCTCAAGAGAGCAGGGAAGATTGCTGAGATTGGCCACATGACCGGGAGAGGCAGCTTGTGGGTGGGAAAAGAGTGCTCTCTAGTCTGGCAGGGAAAAAAAAAAAATCCCAATTTGATTTCTGGTTGAAATTACAGTAGTCTCCCCTCACCTGAGGTTTTGCTTTCTATGGTTTCAGTTATCTGCTGTCAACTGTAGTCCAAAAATATGAAATGGAAATTTTCAGATAGAACAATTTCTAAGTTTTAAATTGTGTGCTATTCTGAGTAGCTTGATGACATCTCACGCTGTTCTGCTCTGTCCCACCAGGATGTGAATCATCCCTTTGTCCAGTATAACCACGGTGGTTAGTCATCTAGTGCCCATCTCAGTCATCAGATGAACTGTTACTGTATCATAGTACTTGTGTTCAAGTAACCCTTATTTTACTTAATAATGGCCCCAAAGTGCAAAAGTGGTGATGCTGGCAATTTGGATATGCCAAAGAGAAGCCATAAAATGTACGTATATACAGGCATGCCTTGGAGATATTGCAGGTTCAGTTCCAGACCACCATAAGAAAGCAATTATTGCAATAAACCCAGTTATAATCTTTTTGCTGATAGAGTGTCTTACTTTCAATTTATAAAAAAAAAACAAAAAAAAATCTGTGACGTGCAATAAAGTGCAGTGCAATAAACAAGGTATAGTGTATATAGGGTTTAGTATTAGCCACGGTTTCAGGCATCCACTGGGGGTCTAAGAACTTACCCTCATGAATAAGGGGGACTACTGTATTTTCTGTGTGACCTTGAGTAGATTCTTTCCTTTTCTGAGTTTGCTTCCTTGTATATAAAATACAGAGACTAACCCTGGCCCTTTCTCCCTCTTGGGAGAGTTGTAAAGCTCACGTAAGATAGCAGAGAAGAACTCTGAATTCTGAAGTATCATTCAGAGGTATTGGAGAGGGTGATGGCAGTAGTAAGTGCACTCACATCCTCTTGGCTGCACAGGTTCGGGAGGCCTTGAGGAAAGCAGAGAAGGAACTGGAGTCACACAGCTCGTGGTATGCTCCAGAGGCCCTTCAGAAGTGGCTGCAGCTGACGCATGAGGTGGAGGTGCAGTACTACAACATCAAGAAGCAAAATGCCGAGAAGCAGCTGCTGGTGGCCAAGGAGGGGGTGAGCTGTGCCCTCCTGCTGCGCGCCTCTTCCCCTCTTTGCCTCCCTCCCTCTCACTTGCCCTTCTTCCTCCTTTCTACCGCTCCCTAGCCCCTCCTGTTGGACAAAGAGATATCCTGGTGCTGGGCTCTGTTTCTTTTCATAATACCATGTTTCCCTGAAAATAAGACCTAACCAGAAAATAAGCCCTAGCATGATTTTTCAGAATGCTTGTAATATAAGCTATACCCCAAACATAAGCCCCGGTTAAGCTCATCAGCCAGACATGACTGTTTGAATAAATAAAGATTTTTGTACATGAATAAATGAATAGATGTAGATTATTGAAGCAAAAATTAATAGAAGACCCGGTCTTATTTTTGGGGAAACACGATATATAGCTCCTGACAATGTCCTCAAGCTTCTGGAGCAGGGAATGAGGGTGTGGGGGTTTCCCACCTGCCTTCTGGGAAAGATACAGCAAGTGGAGGCAGGTAGAGAGAAGGCTCTGCCAGCCCTAGGCTGCCATGGTGGCAGAATCCTGCTGGGGCTAGGGTACTGTCAGGGGATCCTTTGCTTCTCTTGTTTCCTCTATTTTCTTTCTTTCCCTACTGTTTTCCCTCTCCTTGCCTTCCTTTCCTTTTCCCCATCTTCTCTTCCTTTTTCTTGTGCAGCCTAAGCTGTGCTAGGAGGAGGGGGACCCTGCCACAGAAAGGCATTCCTCATTTTTCCCAACCTCTAATCCCTGCTCTTTTTAAGCTGAGGGCCTCATCTTTGCAGGCTGAGAAGATAAAAAAGAAGAGAAACACACTCTTTGGCACCTTCCACGTGGCCCACAGCTCTTCCCTGGATGATGTAGATCACAAAATCTTAACAGCTAAGTAAGTAGCACCTGCAGCCCAGCTCTGGCAAAGTCCATTCCATCCTTAGAGTTTGAGGGTGTACAGGGCCGCCAACCCCAATTTTACTTTTTCACTGGTAGAGGGACAGCGGTGGTCTCCTGCCCCAGCCCTTATTCAGCTCCCACCTTGTTCTTAAGTTTACATTTTATTTGTGTTTTTTATTTACACATATCCTCCCAATGCTCCTCCCAATGCTCCCATATGCTCCTTTAAGAGGCCTCGTGCTTGATGGGGCACACACCCAGCCCATGCCTGCAATTCTTTTTCATTTGTCCTCAGGCAAGCTCTGAGTGAGGTGACAGCAGCACTGCGGGAGCGTCTGCACCGTTGGCAGCAGATTGAGATCCTCTGTGGCTTCCAGATTGTCAATAACCCTGGCATCCACTCACTGGTGGCTGCCCTCAACATAGATCCCAGCTGGATGGGCAGTACGCGACCCAACCCTGCCCACTTCATCATGACTGACGACGTGGATGACATGGATGAGGAGATTGTGTCACCCTTGTCCATGCAGTGTAGGTGACCTCTTGGGTGGGGACGAGGGAAGGAACCTTTGATGCGTGGGTTGAAAAGTCATTGGCCACTGCCGTACTTAAACAGCATATGGGGCAGATACCAAGTTCAACTCACGACCTTGAACAACAAAGCACAATTTGCGTCAGGATGTTCCTTTATAGTTGTCCTTCCAGTGGTTTTCCTTGTGATGTGCTCTGTCTGCCCTTCTGGGTCTGTTGTGTTAAGTGTGCCTCCCTTCACTCTGTTTTTTTTAAAATCCTTTCATTTACCCCCCCACCCTGTCCCTCGTCTACCTTTATGAAAATAATCTCCCTAGTGGTTCGTGATGTAAAAAATGGCATTTATTTTGACTCATTTGATTCATTTTATTGTTTTTATTTGTTTTCATTTTATATTCTTTGTTCTTAATTGCTAAAGTAGGTGAATGGAATGATGTCTCTTTCTCTGGCTTTTTATGTGAGACCCCAGGAAGCAATAGTCCCTTGAAGTGATATAGCCCTAAAAACTCCAAGCCAGAAAGATGTTCTTAACCAGGAGGCGTCTCCCGCACAAGCATGTCTGGTTTTCCACCTGAACTCTTGGACCTCCCCACCCTCTGTCCTGGATCTTCCCTTTCCCTTGTCTCCCCTGTGAATGATAAGAGCTGAGTAGAGCAGAGTCGAAAGAGACAACACTGTGGCAATTCTTCAGTGAATGAAGGGACTTAGCCCTTACTGGCCCTGATGAGGTTTTCTCTGGATCAGAGGCTATATTAGATAAATAGACTAGAGTCTAATGGCAAAGCTGTTGTCCTGGGCTCATATCCCATGGGTGCAGAAGGGATGGCAAAAAGCTGGGGCTGAGTTAGGGGCTCACTTTTGGAAAGCCAGATTCTTTAATCAGGCTAGATTCCAGCTCCAGACAAGATTAATTTGTAAATTTCTTCAATATTTTGCCTCTGGCCAAGCCTCTCTGTCTCCCTGGTCCATCTCTTATCAGGGCTTTTTGCTCAAAGGTCCAACAAGGTTAAGATCACTGGCAAGCAGAGCTTGATCCTGACATGGATCTAAAAGCTCCTGTGTTCTCTGGGTCGGGAGGGACCTTCATTAGCTCTGAGCTACCCACCTCTTGCCCCTGGGTCCTTCCCTTATCCCATTAGTGGGCAGGCTGAAGCCCTCTGTAAATCAGATTCTCTTCTCCTTTTGGCCTGGCTGTTGGACCCTAGATGCTGCCTGGCTGATGGGGCGTAGGTTCAGTGACCGCTCGCTCTGCTCAGCATCTGCCGGCTCGGATGATCAGTCCCTCTGGAAATACCCGGGTTTGAGGAGCCCCTTTGGGGCTTTTGTTTTTCCAACTTTTGGGACTAAACCAACACTCCTCCACACGGGCCCCTTCTCCTGCCTGCCTCACTCCCTTGCCTGCTCCCTCTGTTCCCTCAGCACGCCCTCACTAACTGCAGGGAAGGGTTCGGGGGTGAGAGGAATCAGCCTGCTCAGCTGAGGACTGGAGAGAGGACACCCATGGTGATGGAAGGCTTGGGCTTCTTCTCTCAGCCCAGCTAGACAGATGTCCTGGTAGCCGCTCTTCCAGCCGGCTGGGATGGAGAGAGGGAAGGAAAGATCCTCTCCCTCTTTTCCCTTGTTTGTGTTTCTCCGTTTTCCCCTTCTCTCTCCCTTTCCTCCTCCCTATTCCATGCTTCCTCTTCCTCTTCCACCCTGCTTTCATGCCTTGAAAGCCACCCGCCATAGAAGCCCTGCCTCCCCGGCTCTCCATCACCGTGGAGCTGTGCTCTCTCCCTGGTGGCCTATTCAAGGCTTCTGCCACCCATCTACTCTGGCCCTTTCTCCCATTTTTAGGGAGAAGGCAGGGAGGCCCATCTATCAGGGTAGAGGAGGAAAAACAAAGGTGTGAATTCTGTTTTTAGCTGGGGCTTGGGATGAGCCCTGGGGTCATGTTCTAGCACATTCCTCAGTTACCTGGTTCCCACGTAGCCGTTAACTGGGTATGGTGGCCATCGTCTTCCAAGAGCCTGCTTTGTAGCATTGTTCCAAGAGCTGGTTCTTTGATGTTTACATGCTAATTAGAGAAAATTTGGGAAGTAAGAAGAGTAAATATGAGCATAAAGATGTCCATAGTCCCACCATATTTGAGCACCTTTTTTTTCAGTCTTCTGTCTGTGAAATTTTAAAATAATATTTTATGGGGTCAAGATAATGATAACCACTATCCTTTATTGAGTGCCACGAACTGTGTCAGGTACTTTAAATACATTGTCTTGAAGCCTCATGACAACCTTGCAGGATTTTATAAATTAGGCATTAAAACAGGACAGTGAATTGCTCAGGGTCACAGCTACAAGGCCTGGTTTCAAACTCTAGTCTTGTATTTCATAGGTCAAGGTATTCCTTTTACACACAATTTTGTATCCTTTTGTTTTCGCTGGATATTTTAATAGGAATTTTCCTTTGGTTTTAAAATCTTTTCGTAAACAGCATTTTTAATAGCTATATAGCCTTCCAGCAACTGGATATATTATCTTTTTCCCATTGTTCCACTTTTATGTTTGTTTTCATGCAATTATTAATGATGATGTACTGAATATGTTTCTATAGAAATCCTTGTCTAAGCGGTGCATTATTTCCTGAGGCTGGCTTTCTAAAATGGCTGGTTCTTAGTGCTCTCCCGAACCTTGCCCCAAAGCCCTACCCAACCCTACCCTGCCTGTGCCCTCCCACTAACTGCCTTGCCATCTCCCTTTGTAGTAATGTTGGCCCTAGGTCTCATTCTATTGAAATTGCCACTAAAACTGACCTGGGCACCTCATCTTCAATTTCCCCTTCATTTCAGGACCCCTGGTGGGAGGTTTTTGGGAGGAGGTGCCCCATTCTTCAGATTGGGCACCAAAGGCCCAGCGTGGTCTCCAGCAAGTATTTCTCCATGGGCAAATTTGCTTGCCTGCCATCCCAAAGTAGGCTGTCCTTTCCTCACACTGTCTTCACTCTCCTTGCAGCCCCCAGCCTGCAGAGCAATGTCCGGCAGCGCCTGACGGAGCCACAGCATGGCCTGGGATCTCAGAGGTTGGTAGAGGGCGAGGCTGGCCACTTCTTGACAAGCCGGGTATCTCTGCGGCGAATGCGCAGCCTTTCATCTGGACAGTCTTTCAGTTCTGAAGGCCACGGGACCAGCTCTCCATCTGCCTCTGCTTCTCCTTCTTCCTGCTCCTCTACCACCAGCACCACCACCACCACCACTGCCACCACCACCACCACCACCAACTCCTCCTCCTCCTCCATCACCACCGTCCATGTCCACCCTGTTTATTACCACCACAGCACTTCCTATTTTCTCCAGATGGAGCCCTCCCCTGACCCATCCCCTTCTGACAGCACCGCTGTGATGCCTGGGCATTCAGAGAGCTTGGGGTATCAGCTATCTCTCTTCTGTTTCTTTCTTCCTTCCCTTTCTGCTGCCTTTACCTTGGCCTCTGCCTGCTGGCTGCTGCTTGGTCAGCTGTGGGGGTGTGTGCAATGGGGCATCTTTTCCTTGTCCTGTCCTTTCCCAGCCCTGGGACTCCTTCTTAAGGGCAGCCTAACTCCCCACACCTTTCTTTCCTTCTCTGTTTGGGGTTTGCTGACTCTAAAAATGAGTAACCCCCCTCCCTCATGGTCCCATAGCACTTTTGCCTAAACTATGCACTTTCAAATCTGTTATCTCAGTGGAGTCCTCATTTCCTTTATTTCTTCAACAAAGATTTATTGATACCTACTCTGTGCCAGGCTCTGCTGGGCATGGGGGTTCACAGATGATAAGATACAGCCCCAGCCATCAAGAATTACAGTCTGGTGTGAGGAAGGTACATAAATAATTATGGAACAATTTGCTGAGTGCTATGGGGGTGTTGAGGAGGAAGTGACTAACAGTGTGTACTTGCGTGGAACACTTCACAAAAGAGATGATATTGGTGCTAACATCCTGTGTACAGGAAAGGAGAATGTATATTCTAGGCTGAGGAAACATTATGTGTAGAGGAATGGAGGTTCAAGAGAATCTGATATATCTGTGGTTAGGACATTGGATACTTGTATGTGTCGGTGCGAAGGGGTAGCAGATGAGTCTAGAATGATGAAGGGCTCTGAATGGCTAGGGGCTTTGGCCGTTACCCTTTAGGAGATGGAGAACTGCAAAAGAGTTTCTGCAAGGAAGCGAATTGGTCAGATTTGCAGTTTAGAAATAACATGTTAATGGTCTGTATAAAAGAAGGGAGAGATGAGAGGAATTTGGAAGTCTCTACAGTAGACCACTAGGGGAGATAACAAGGTTTTCGGATCGAAAGGGAAGGATTAATTTGGTAACTGGCTATGAGGGGTGAAGAAGAGGGGAGGAGTCTAGGATGACACCCAGGTTTCTAGCTTGGGTGACTGAATGGATGTAGTTCCCTTCATGGAATTAGGAAACAGAAGAGGGGAAACAGGTTTAGGAGTTTGGGATAAGAAAAGTTTTTAGGTGGGACAGGCATTAAAATACACACTTTCAGTGTAGGAAGTTAAGGCTCTGAAAAGTGAAGTAGTTTTCCCCAGGTCCCACAGCTAATTAGGAGCAGAGCATCGATTAGAACTTGGCTTTCCATTCCAGGATGCTCTGTTTGATATTTTTGTCCTTCCACAGGTTCTCAATAAGTGAGCTGTGTAGGAACTGGCTTTCTCCCACAGCTTGGTCTGGCAGGTATAGGGACTTTTCTTGTTGGTAGCTCAAGATGATAGGCTCGGGTCAGAGACAGTAGCCTTGACCTTGCCTGGAACAAGCTTCCAGGCAAGGAAGCTTGTCCTTCTCCTCTGGAAGGACCGCTCATCTCTGAAGTTGTGACCACGGCACAGTCCTGGCCTCCAGGCTGCAGCCTGCTTACTCTGTTGCTTCCTTTTGCTCCTGCCTCACTCTGGATACCAGTCTCTCTAGCTCTGCCCCTTGAGCCTCTGGATAGTTATCCTTGAGGACATTCCTTTTTCTTCCACAAAGGAACTGCCTTTACTAGTGTTATCACCCAGCAGAGCTGCTCATCTTCATTCTCATCCTCATTTTCATCCAAAAGCCTAGGCAAGGAGATCGCCCCTCCCAATACCGATGGTGAGGACTGAGTTGGTTTGGGGGCACTAGGAGATGCTGTGACTCTCATGCTCCAAGGCCCAAGCTGAGGCCAGTGCGGGGGGAGGGTGGGGAGGTACCTGCATCCACCTGGCCTGTTCACTACCTAATTTTCTTTTGCACCACGCACCAGAGGATCGTCTCTAAAGGGAAACAGGCTCTCTAGTAAGGTTAGTAGCTTGGGGTGGGAGCCCAAGGCAGCCAGCCTTTGGGGAGGGACACCCCTGGCCTGAATTTTCTCAAAGATTCAGGGAGGGAAGGTGAGCTTGCCTCAGTGGGCCTTTTCCCTCCTACATCTACCCAGGCTTCCTCCCAGGTTATTTTCTTGCTTTGGGAGCCGCAGCTTTTAGTTGATGAGGAACGCATAAGAGGATGGGAAACACAACCACATGGGGCTGTGGGCCTGGTGGAGTGAGTCTGGGAGGGCCCCTACCCTTTGACCTCTCTTCCTTGGCATTGGGAAGGTTGGCTCTTAGAATCTTCACCTTCTCAGCCTAGAGGACGCCCTTTCCCAGTGTAGTTGCTCCTCAGAACTTCCTTGGCACCGTGCTTGGTGGTTCATATGTGTGTGGAAAAGGCAGGATATGGAGAGAGGATCATCTTGGGGCTTAGAGAAACAAGGGCATGTTTAGGCAGAAGGAAGGACAGCATCAGATATTAGGAAACCAAATTTGAGGCCAAATATTGGTAAATACTAGAGTGTGTGTCTGACACAGTAGTTGTAGAATGGGAGTTGCAGAGGGAATTGTTCTCTGCTATCCAGTCTCCAGGAAGGTACTGACCCATGGGGTGGCTACTTAGTTCATTGTTTCCTACTGAGAGTTAAACCTATAATAGCTGTGAGCCAACCTCCCACTTTTTTTTTTTTTTTTTGCCTGTTTTAGGTCTGGTGCACGCCCTAATTTTTGACCCACAGCCTCCTTCTTTCCAGGTCCTGTGGTGCTCTCCTGTCGCATTTCCGACTCTTTCCCTTTGGCTTCCTGACTTGGATGTTTAAGCATTTGCCTTAGTCCTCTCCTCTGCCTCTACTGTGGGTTCTTAGGCCTCTGGGAAAGCAGAAGGAAGGTTAAGGGATTGGCAGGGGACCCTTATATCTACCCTTCTGTCTGTAAAGGCAGGCAGGGTAGCATCTGGATTGGTCCATGGCCGCCTTAGGAATAGCCAGCCCCTAAAAGGGTCTCAACTTTTCAGACTAGCCTCTGTGTGTGCATGTCCAGTATGCAGTGCCACGTCCCCATAACTCAGCCTTGCAAAGAAGCCTCTTGTGACTGGCCCACATAATGGGTCTTCCAGCTTGACTGGCCTCATCATCTTCATTCCAACAACACTTTCTACATTTCCAAGTGCTTTGCCAACAACGGTTTTGCAAGATAATTGAATTGGTATTATCATTTGGCCCAAAATTGAGGACCAGCAAGGTTAGATGACTTGTCCAAGCCTCAGGCGGAGATGGAAATTGAATCAGACCTTATGACGTCCAGTGTGCAGCTCTTCTGAACCCACTGCTCCTTAGAGGCCAACATCCTGTCTTTCTGCACTTCCTCCATTCTCCCTGTCAGCAGAGCTCTAACTGAAAAGGACCCCACCCTTCCTGCTGCTAGCTGACTTTGATTTTAACTTTGAAACACTTCTGTATGACCCACTTTGAATCCTGCAAGATGGTTGAAAGAGGCAGCATCCTGGCCTTTTGGGGTGGGTGAAGGATTGTTTGCAAGGCTGTTCTAACCATCTCCTCCCCAGCCTGGGTCAGGCCCACTTACTGCATGTGCCCTGTTTCTTAGGGCCTGACCCAGACTGGATGTGTCCAAGGGTGTGACAGGAGTAAGTGGGGGAGGAAGGCATGGGAAGTGGTGATTCAGAGCAAGAGGTGGGTTTTGTGTTAGCTTGGGGTTGGGTCCTAAGAAATCCAGCCAGCTATGGGAAGGCAGAGAAGTTATCGAGGAAGATGCCCATGGGATTGAAGCCTATTGTTGCCCCAGTGTAGGGCCTGGCTTTTAATCAGGGGTGTGGCCCAGGCGTTAGAAAGCCCTTTGCCTGACATGATTGTATAATGACATTTGTTTTTGCTTGTTGTCTGTCTCTTCTGTCCCCATCACTCTTCCCTTTCTTTTTTTTTTCTCTCCCCCTGGTCCTTATTATTTCCACCTGCTTCTCCTTTTGCTTTTCTTCCCAACTTTATTCTCTTTTCTCCAATCTATCCCCATTCCCTTTTCCCACCTCCTCTCTCATCCTGTACTTATGGCTTACTCATCTTCCTTCTGTTTCTTATTCTTCTTTCTCACCTGCCTGTTCATCCTGTTTTATCTTTCCTGCCCTTCTCTCCGCCCCCACTTTCCTACTGTGTCCTATCTTTTCATGTTATCTCTCTTTCCTCTTTAACTTCCCCCTGTCTACCTGTCCTGTATATGTCCCTTTCTTCTTCTCTGACCTGTCTTGCAGGGATTTGACCCATTCCGATTCGGAGTCCTCCCTCCATATGAGTGACCGCCAGCGTACAGCCCCTAAGCCTCCTCAGATGGTCCGTGCTGCAGATGACGCTCTCAATGCCATGACTTCCAACGGCAGCAACCGGCTGATTGAGGGGGTCCACCCGGGGTCTCTGGTGGAGAAACTGCCTGACAGCCCCGCCCTGGCCAAGAAGGCCCTGCTGGCGCTGAACCATGGGCTGGACAAGACCCACAGCCTGATGGAGCTGAGCCCCTCAGCCCCACCTGGTGGCTCTCCACCTTTGGATTCTTCCCGTTCTCACAGCCCCAGTTCCCCAGACCCAGATACGCCATCTCCAGTTGGGGACAGCCGAGCCCTGCAGGCCAGCCGAAATACACGCATTCCCCAACTGGCTGGCAAGAAGGGCGTGGCTGAGGAGGATAATGGCTCCATTGGTGAGGAGACAGACTCCAGCCCAGGCCGGAAGAAGTTTCCCATCAAACTCTTTAAGAAACCTCTTAAGAAGTAGGCAGGATAAGGGTGGCAGTGGTGGGACAGCTTGTCCTTCCCTGGTCTTCTGCCTCCCCTTCCCTGCCTTCCAAGAAACCTGGCCCCTAGAATGGGGCATGGGAGGGGTTGGCCCAAGGGCCTGGGCACTGTACATACCTGCCCCCCTCATCCTTGGGTCCTTCAACATTATTTATTAACTGACCACCATGGCCTGCCTACCCTGCCTCCCTCCCATCCACAGGCTGCTGCTGTCACTCCCTTTCCACTTCAGTGCATGTCTTAGTTGCTGTCCCCTCAGCTACCAGCTCCACCTCTGGGGTCCAGCTTCTGTCTCTGCTGTCCCAGTTTTGAGGTTTGGTTTCTTGTTTTTCTCTGTCTCCTGCTTTCAGGTTCCTCCCTCCCACCATACCCCAACTTCCCCTAGCAGCTACGGGGGGAAAATAGGAGTAACTACTGACACCTGTGCCTCAGATCTGTTCCACCCCACCTACAATAGCTCTGTTTGCTCCAAACTGGGTCATAGGGCCTAAAATTTGAGGTTTGTTCTTTGGGAGTGTGGTGGGCCAGAGGGAATCTTGGCCTGGAGCTCACTCAGGCCTCCAGGGGTCCATGGGGGACTGAAATCAATTCTCAGAGAACAAACTACTAGAGAGTTTCAAAGAGAGGCCAGGCTAGGGGATAGATCGGGAGAGACTTCTCTTAGTTGGATGAGTAGATGCCAGAGTTGTGGGCTACAAGGCAGTCACCTTTTCTCTCTTCTCACCCATACCTGCCTCTCTCTTATCCCTGCTCCCCCATACTGCAGGAGGGTTTGTCTAAAACAGGTGCTGCCCAAATGCTCCCTAAGCATCAGTACTCCCGAGGCTCAGGACAATCAGCTCCCCTGACCATGGGAGTCTCAGTCATGGTACAGGGCTCTAGTGGGCCCTGGAGTTGTTGGGCAGGATGTTGCATTTGAACCAAAAGACAGTTTAAAATTGAGAAAAAAAAAAATCTCCTGACTGAATTTCCCAAGTGCCTGCACCACATACTCCCCTTGTCAGACCCCATTTTCATGTTACTGCATAGGCTGGGCCAGAGGCTCAAAAAGGACACAGCCAGTTTAGGGAAGGGGGTGGCTAAGGAAGATGGTGTAGGTGAAGGTGGCGGTGTGACCACTTCCCCCCACCCTTCCCACCCTCTAAACAACGCTCCTTTACCTGTTTTTGCTATGGCTGTAAAGGTATTTTTACTCTGCCCCACTCCCTGACATGCCTTTACTCTGGGATCCTATTTTGGGCCTGGGGTGGGGGCATTTGGGGCTGGTCTTAGGAGGGGGCGAGGCTGCAGACTGCCTTGTACTTCCTGGACACCCTCACATGGGTTTTTCTGTGTTATTTCATAAGACTCTTTGAAGTCCAATAAAGCATGTAGGAGATTTTAACCTCTGCTGGCATTGACTCTCATTGTGTTGTCTGTGCAATCTGTGGCATAGCAGACAGGATGAGGAAGACTATTTCTGCCCTGCCAAGGGAAAATGGAACTAATACACATACCCAAAAGCTCTCTGGGTAAGAGTTACCAGATGAAATGGATGCCCAGTTAAATTTAATTTTAGATAAACAATGTTTTTAGTATAGTTTTCTTCCATGCAATATTTGGGACACTTTTTTTTTTCCAGATTTTTTTATTGGAGAATTGGAAAGGGAACAGTGTCGGGGAATAGTGTTTTTTTTCCAGGACACATCAGCTCCAAGTCAAGTTGTTGTCCTTCAGTCTTAGTTGTGGAGGGCGCAAGCTCAGCTGTAAGTCCGCTCAGCTCTTAAGTCCAGTCGTTGCTTTCAATCTAGTTGTGGGGGTGTGCATCCCATTATCTCATGTGGGAGTCAAACAGGCAACCTTGTTAAGAGCACATGCTCTCACCAGCTGAGCAGCTGCTCAGCTCAAGGTGGTGTGTTCAATCTTAGCTGGGGGGGGGGGGGAGGGGGGAACACAGCACATCGTCCCATGTGGGAATTGAACCGGGGACCCTGTTGCTCAGAGCTCGTGCTCTAACCAACTGCACCACCCAGCGCTGGGACACATTGTTTTTATTTGCTAAATCTGGCAACCCTTTGTCTGGGCCATCTTGACCTACCTATTCTATAGCTCACCTGACTTATGACTCTTACATTTACTTCACAGGGAGATTGGGATGCATCTGGAAGGTACATACTGCCTAAGCATTGTCTTGCAAGTTAAGGCTTCCCCCTTTATGATAAAACTATAAATAAAAACATTTTTCTTAAAAAAGTGAATGAAAGATTTTAGGAAGGGGATGTCACATGAGATTTCATAAAATTCAGTTGATCATAAAAATCAGAAGCTTCTGTGTCAACCTTGTATATTACAGCTCATCTATTCTTAGTCTCCACATTCAATCACCGAGCCCTGTCTATTCTACCTCCACAAGGCCATATTGCTGACCCTGTCTGTCCCTGCCACCATCCACTGGAGAACTCTGAAAGCAAGTGGGGTCTTGGCCCTGCCCTTCTCAAAACTCTCCCAGGACTCCCACTTCCTTCAGGATAAAATCCAAATGCCATTAGCCTAGCAAGTCTCTCTTCCAACCCGACTGAAGTGCTAGGCTTTGTGCTGACCAAAGCGCCCACGTCAGAGGGCAGTGTCGTGTTAACATGTTAACAGCCGTCAAGACAAGAAAAAGTGTTTTGGATGGTTGTGAGGCAGGATAGGTAGCCTAGGAAATTGACAGCCCCAAGGATACAACTGAGGCGGCTCACTGGCCACACAAGTGACTGTATCTGGCATCTACAGCTGGAGAAGAACGAGAACCAGTTTCATCCAGCAGACGAATCCCTACAACTGGGACCTGACCTTTAGCTAGTTACGGTATCATAATTTCATTTACATTGGGGTTACTACAACTCCCATCATGCATCTGACGCCATGACAGCTCCAGAGGACCCAAATAAAGAGGAAAGAGTGGGGGAAGCTGAGGGTCCCACATACTGGGAGGAAAGGGACGGCCACGTAAGTGGGACGTCACCAAATCCTGACCCCGGCAGGTATCCTTTTTTTTTTTTTTTTTTTAATAAAAGTCCTGGTTAGGACTTCCTCGGCGCGACTCAATCTCTGAGTTCTCCTGCAGTACCCTCTCAATTTGTACTTTCATTTCAATAAATCTCACTTTCCTGCATCTGCTCACTCTTGAATTTCTTTCTTTTTTTTTTTTTTTTTTTTAGCGTGGAGACAACCTGGTCACTGCTGCTCCGGGTTGAGTTCCCTCTTAGACATCCCGATGAGCCTACAGAGACAGCTGGGTTCTTGTTATTTCAAACCGTCTTGACCTTGGCGGGGCCGTGCTGCCGAGAGGGGAGTGACCAAGGCCTGGCTGGCTCTGCAGGCTGCGAGCAGCCCCGCACCCCGCTTTGGCTTTGCCCCCGCCCAACCTGGCGGCACATGAGCCGCGCTCCCGCCCGGAGCCCACACCCAATGCGGCAGTGGGAGACGCGCGGTCTTCTGGGCCCTGCCCATACTTAACATGGCGGCAGGAGAGCAGCCTCCTCGCCGGGCGCAGTATCCCCACCCGATACTGCAGTGGGAGACGCACGGTCTTCCGGGGTCCGCCCGTACTCAACATGGCGCTCTCGGGTGAAGCTGACTTTCTGCTGTGTTAGTCCTGCCCTCCGGGCCGAGGCACTGGCAGCGTCAAGTAACGTCATTCGTGCTACGTTGTGCCGCTTTTGCGTCTCGGGTGGCGGGAGCGGAGCAGGATTCGGATTGTGTGGCGCCTTCTTTTCTGCGGAGGAAAGTGCTCTCTGACTCAGTTCCGCTCCCTGCACCTGAGCAGCCCCCGGAGCCCGACCTTTCGCCCTCTGCCTTCTAAAGATCCTGCTGGCGCCTCAGCGCTGCAGTCCCGTCTCAACCCTTCGGCGCCTCAGCCACTAGCTGCGATGCATGTGATCAAGCGAGGTGAGAGGCTGGAAAGGGAACGGCGGGGTGCTGGGGAGAGGCTCAGGGGACGCGGCTGCCGCAGCCGGAGCAGTTAGCCGCCCCCGCCCTGCCCGCCGCGGCTTCCCGCCTTGTCCGCCGCGGCTTCCCGCCTTGTCGGCCTGCTGGCTTCCCTCTGCCCCCCCACCCCCCGGCATTCCCGGTCTTCAGTCTGCGCCTCTTTCACCTTGTCATTCTGCCGCATTTCAAAAGAGGAACACCTCCTCTTTATCGAGTAGTTCGTGTGTACGCCGCGCTCTTCCCAGGCAGTATTTTATTCACCAGGAGCCCCTGAAGTACGATCATCAGCCTCACTTCCCCAGATGAAGAAACTGAACCGCAGAGAGCGGCTTGGTGACTGATGCGAAGTCACCAGTCGAATCCATAGCGAACAACGGAGTTTTCTTTGAAAATCGTGGGGTTGGTGACCTGTCCTAGGCTCTGGGGAGAGAGGGATCTAGGAAAAAAGGGACTCTGTATTCAATAAGGGCATCTTCAGCTTTCAGATCTTTCTTTGTGGAGTGCGGGTAGGGGTGTGGGTGAAAAAAACCGGATCTAAGACAGAGACATCTCCCTGGAGTTTGCCTTTTATAGAAACGTATTGCCATTTGTCCCAGGAGTAGTCCCAGAGGAGTTTGGGACAGTGACTAGCTGTTCCTCCCCGTGATGGGAAGAGATACTGAATCAGACTAGGGTGGCCAAGACAGACGTCTGACAAGATGGAGATCCGGAAGAGGCAATGACCTGTATTCTTCCACAACAGTTATTTCCAATTAGAATTGCTGAGTACCTCCTTTGTGCCAGACTTTTGCCTGGCTGTGTGAAATGAGAGGAGATAGTCCCTGCCTTGGGGAAGGGTTTAATCAGGTTGAAAAAACAAGCTCAAAATGTACTTTTAACAGAACCACCTGAGACAGGTAGGAACACGTTTTGAGTTGAATCCAACTTGCATATATATAAAGCAATAAAGTCATTTCAAAATCGTAGGCACTTAGTAAATACTGGTTGACTGGATGTTTTATCCTTTAGGCTGTGTTTCAAAGGTGGGACTTTATGCCCATGCTTAGCAGTGGACCTGCCATGAATAAATGCTCAAAGAATGAATGAGAATAATTATTTTAAAATATAGGATATGATGAGTGCTGTGGGTAGGCAGGTAGTTGATTTGATTGTGGCCAGGTGGTTTAACTATAGCCAGGAGATGAAGAAGTGGACAGTGGTGACCCCGCTTACTGTTTTTAGTATCTTGAGAACATTTTCTGAATTCACCTAGTCTCCCATTTTGGCTGATGAGACCAAAGACCAAAATATATAGTGTACTTTTATTGCTCCATTCCTATGTTTGAGAGATGAGCATCAAGTGTTTTAGACCTTTAGAAAAAGGTATGGAAGGATGAGGATACTCTTATGATAAATCTATAACAAATGAGTTGAAACATGTGGATGTAGATTATAGGAATGGGTAACACCTCTGTGTTAAATTTTTAAACTTTTGGGTCCACTTTCAAGTAGTGTAGTTTAAAAAGTACTACCTACAGTAAGCTCTAAAAGGCAGGGCTTATTTTGTTTCTCATTCCTTCAAATTTGATCCAGATGGTTTGGTAGAATCCTTCAGCAAGGCTTGTTAATATACAAAATATTACTTAGATTTCTTTGTTTTATTTTGACTTTGACTTTTAATGTGCTTAGGGCTCCCCTTTTCTTATTTTTGGTATGCCAATGTAGTAGCAGACTAACTCCTGTAGTTTTTGTTAATTGTAATATAATTATTCAGGAAGGCAACTGTAAGTATTTACTGAATGTACTAATATCTTGCTAAGCACTATGAGGGAAATATTTGAGAGAGAAGGCAACTCTATCTTCAGAGATCTTAGGGTAATTAGGGACATAGGAATAACCGATATGAAAATTGTTAGATAACAGAAGGGAATAGTAGATGAGTTTTTCTTATCTGTTATCTTGAGCTGTTTTTCTTGGTGGGTATCATATTGTTTAAGGAAGGAGACCAAGGTTAAAGACTAAAAGTTGAGAACTGTTGGAATAACTGCAATGAAACTGATTAAGTTGTAAAGTATGCTTTTGAATTTAATAGTATATATAGTGTTTTCAAAATTTTGGATTATAACCCAGTATAAAAATTACATTTTACATCATGACTTAGCACACACATGTGTATATGAGGTGTGATCAAAATATATGGTGAATGTTTAAAAAATTATTATAGTAAAAGACACATTGCCATTAATCGCCATAAATGTTCCACCTCACTTTGAACACACGTATCCCATCATTCTTGCCACTTTCTGAAGCAGTTTTGGAAGTCCTCTTTCGTCAGTATCTTTAGTTGTGCTGCCGTGGCTGCCTCCATATCCTGAATTGATTCAAAATGTTTACCTTTCGTGGTCATGTTGACTTTCGGGAAGAGCCAGAAGTCTCAGGGTGCCTGTATAGTCTACACCTTCATTCTCCTTCCCCCCACACTCCCACTTAAGTTCCTTTCTATCTCACAAATAATATGAGAGGCTGAGCACTCACTATAATAATTATTATTTCCCTTTTGCCTTAATTTCTGTCTGGGAAGATTACGCACCCTCTTTAAACCAACTTCTGAGGTCAAAACATGTTACACATACAGTCAAGGATGTTTAATACCAGGTGATGTCAACCCTAGTAAAGGGACTAAATATGGAAAATACTTTTTCCTTGGGCAGGTATTACAATACATACATACATACGTACATAAACAAACAAACAAACGAACGAACGATTAGACAGTTATCAAAAACCTTCGAAGAAATTGCAGGAGCTACCTCCAAAACAGTAACCCACAAGGAAAAATCTTTAAATTCCCTTGCATGAGTTTATTAGATAATAGAATTGTTCTTGACTATATCCTAGCTAAACAAGGTGAGGTTTGCTCTGTTGTTAATACCTTTTGTTGTACTTAGAACACCTTTAGTGAAATAGAGATGGAACTAGATAAAATCCTGGCACAAGCCAAATGATTAAGTACAGTGCTCACTGATACCTCATGATTCTTTAATATTTTCAGTTGACTGCCCTCAGATATTGCCTCCTGGTTCAGATCGATTCTGCAAATTGAACTTAGTATTTTGTTTGTTATTACAGGAATTTTTGCTATTATAAAACTTTGTTTTGCATAGCTCAATATTGTAAAGACACCACTCTGATGATGGTTGCTCAGCATTTTGAGATGATCACTAAGGCCCATGAGACTTCATAGAAGAAACCTCAAGAAGTACAGAAGATGTTTACCCTTAAACATGACAGTAAACACTTCCTCTGTTCTGGCGCTCTTGTTGCTCAAATGTGGCCTAATGCTCCTAAATAAAAATAAAACCTCTTTCCCTCCTACATGGGACATGACATACCAGGAATGAGCCTTCCTGGCAACAAGGGATCCACAGTACTTTTTAAAAAAGATTTTATTGGGGAGTTTCAGGGGGAGAACACTGTTGGGGAATTGGGGAGGGGAACAGCCATGTTGTTCTTCAATCTTAGTTGTGGAGGGCACAGTTAGCTCAGCTCCAAGTCCAGTTGTGCCGCTTAGCTCAAGGTGCTGTGTTCAATTAGTTGCGGGTGGGCATAGCCACCATCCCATGCGGGAGTCCAGCCAGCAGCCTTGTTAAGAGCGCGCTCTATCCCCTGAGCCACCCAGGCGGCAGCTGAGTTCAAGGTGCTGAGTTCAGTCTTTAGTTGTGGGTGGGCATAGCCCACCATTCAAACTGGCAACCTTGTTAGGAGCACGTGCTCTCACCAGCTGAGCCATCCTGCCACCTGTTGGCAGCTCAGTGGCAGCTTAGCTTGGGGCGCAGCAATACTAGCCCATTTGGTAATTGAACTGGCGACCCTGTTGCTCAGAGCTCACACTCTTGGGCAAGCTCTTAACCAACTGAGCCACTCGGCTGGCCCGCACAATTTTTAATAACTGACCAATGTTGCTTACTATTTTGGCGATGCTTTCAAGGAAAGATCTTGATCAAAAGGGGGAAATGTGAAAAATATAAACGGAGCTGCTTTAAAATGGAGTTGGAGCTGCCATTCCAGAGGAACTGCCTTGCACGTCTTCCTCTTCAAATCTTTGGAATGTTAAAACTGGGCCAAACCACCTTTGGACTGGACTTAAAGCAGCATTATATCCCAAACAACTGTTTGCAAAGATAACAAAGCAGATACAATAACTACTGGACTGAAAATTAAAAACATTCTTTAGAATTAGCATCACTGTGTTAGCTTATCTGCACCTATAGAAATTTCCTTCTATTTATGTAATTGTTCCCCCTTCCCTTTGTCATAATTACCCCTTGCCTTCTGCTAATGGGAACAGTTTGGGTTTCTGCCTGAATCAATACTTCCAGAAAAGCTATTCTTTTGAATCTCAAATAAATGCTTATTGCCTCTCATTTCGGCCTTTTATTTTTAGGTTAACAGGCTGATTTATGTGGGTTGCCTAAAGTTAAAGCGATTTAGTGGTTGGATATATCCAATATTTCTGGTAATAGTAAATAAAGGTTGAATGAGCTGCTATTTGAAATTAAACTAAGGATAATAGGACTTTTGGTTAGTAAGGACAAAAAGGAATAAGATTTAACTCCAAAATCAGAAAAGGACCAACTAGATAAGGTCCATGTAATGGCTTCCATATCCCCAAACTATGAAAACTAAGAGGTTGCCTCTGGAAGATTGCCTTGAATTACAAATAGAAAGAACTATGTACTTTATGTGGTGTGAAGTAAATTCAAAATCAATAATTACCCTAGGAGAGTATGTAAGCCAACTTTATCATGAAGTGTTAGACTGCAAACAGGTTTATAAGTCATTAGCATTCAATAAATATTTGAGTACCTACTATGTGCCAGGCTTTGGTTCTTGGTCTGGGCATTGCAAATAAAACATGCAATTTTTTGTTGTTGTTTTGGAAGTTATATTCTAGTGGATGAGTGGGAAGAATCACACAATAAATAAATATAGTCCCCCTTTATTTGCGGGTTCACTTTTCATGGTTTCGATTGCCCACAGTCAACTGGTTGAAAAATATTAAATGGAAAATTCCAAAAAATAAACAATTCATAAGTTTTAAATTGCATGCTGTTCTGAGTAGTGTGATGAAATCTTGTGCCATCTGGCTCCATCCCACCTAAGATGTGAGTCATCCCTTTGTCCAGCATATCCACGCTGTATATCCTACCTACCTGTCTTGGTTATCAGATGGACTGTTGAGGTATCAACAGTGCTTGTGATCAAGTACCTTTATTTTACTTAATAATGGCACCAAAGAACAAGAGAATTGATGTTGGTGATTTGGATATGCCAAAGGGAAACTAAAGTGTTTCCTTAACCTTTTCACTGCGTTAATTGATTTCATGTTTGTTCTCCAAACTGTGTCAAAAATCCACAGAAAATATTTACAGTATTTATTAGGTTGGTGCAAAAGTAATTGTGGTTTCGGACCATGAATTTTAAATCTATATCTAGGCTCAAACACATCTTTAATCAAAATAGGAACCATTACAATTAATACATTTTTGCCAATGAGAAATAAATTTGTGTATTACTATAGCTTAAAAACCTGTGATTTGGAATTCGACGAACTCTTGGAAAGCATTTGCTGCATCCTGCTGGTTGTGGAAGCATTTTCCGTGCAAAAAGTTGTCAAGGTGCTTGAAGAAGTGGTAGTCGGTTGGCGAGAGGTCAGGTGAATATGGCGGATGAGGCAAAACTTTATAGCCCAATTCGTTCAACTTTTGAAGTGTTGGTTGTGCAACATGCAGTTGGGCGTTGTTGTGGAAAAGAACTGGGCCTTTTGTTGACCAATGCCAGCTGCAGGCATTGCATTTCATCGGTGCTTCTCATCGATTTGCTGAGCATACTTCTCAGATGTAATGGTTTTCGGGATTCAGAAAGTTATAGTGAATCAGACCAGCAGCAGACCACCAAACAGTGACCATGACCTTTTTTTTTTTTTAAGCTGAGCCATTCTGCTACCTGTTGGCAGCTTAATGGCTGCTCAGCTCGGGCTGGACTCGAACCGCTGTTGCTCAGAGCTCAAACTCTTGAGCGAGCTCTTAACCAACTGAGCCACTCGGCCTGGCCCGACCATGACCTTTTTTTGGTACAAGTTTGGCTTTGGGAAGTGCTTTGGAGCTTCTCCTAGGTCCAGCCACTGAGTTGGTTGTTGCCGGTTGTTGTATAAAATACACTTTTTGTTGCTCGTCACAAAATGATCGAGAAATGGTTTGTTGTTCTTGCATAGAATAAGAAGACGACGCTTCAAAATAACGAATTTTTTTTTTGAACCGTCGTGAGCAGCCGGTGAGAGCTGCTGTGATCTGCTGTGAGCAGCTGGTGAGAGCCGCCGAGATCTGCCGTGAGCTGCCGTGAGTAGCTGGGGAGAGTTTTCGTGATCTGCCGTGAGCCGCCGGCGAGAGCTTTCGTGATCTGCCGTGAGTAGCCGGCGAGAGCTTTCGTGATCTGCCGTGAGCCGCCGTGAGTAGCTGGCGAGAGCTTTCGTGATCTGCCGTGAGCCTCCGTGAGTAGCCGGGGAGAGCTTTCGTGATCTGCCGTGAGCCGCCGTGAGTAGCTGGCGAGAGCTTTCGTGATCTGCCGGGAGCCGGCGCGGCTGGCCACCAACGGCCTCAGCTGGGAAGAGCGCAATGATCATAATACCAACGTGGGCCAGTGAAACGGCGTCCTGCACAACTAGACTGAAGAACATTCCCCTTCCGCGATTCCCCAACTCTGTCCCCTATCCCAATTCCCCAATAAAATCTTAAAAAAAAAATGTGTTCTGACTGATGGCAGTTTGTTGCTCCAGAAAGCACTGAGCCTATATTAAGACTTCAACAAGGGATCCCATGAAATGAGTGACACCAAGCCATTTATTGCAATTAAAATAATGGTCACAGATTCAAGAATAGGTTTGGACTCAAAATATAAAGATTACTGGAGAGGCTGTGTCTGCTGACGAAGAAGCTGCTGCCATGTTACCCACGAAGTTGAAGAAGTTGACTAAGGAGAAAGGTATGCATGTGTAGGAAAAAGGTATGCATGTATAGGAAAAAAATATACATAGGGTTGGATAATATTGGGTTGTCAGAAAAGTCATGATGCACTTTTGCAACGAAAAACATAAAAAAAAATATGTCATGACTTCCGACAACCCAATATTTGTGGTTTCAGCATTCACGGGGTCTTGGAATGTATCCTCTGGATAAGGAGGGACGACTGTACATAAGTAAAATATATCATACGTCAGATGCCAATGAATGCCATGAAGAAAAGGGTGATAAGAAGAGCAAGGCTGTTTTGGGGGCATTGCAGTTTAAAATAGGGTGATCAGTGAAAGCGTCATTGAGAAGATGACATTGAGCAAAGACCTTAAAATAGGTGTAGATAGCAAGGAAGCCAGGGTAAGTAAATGAGGAAGGAAGGAGAGTAGGAGGTGAAGTTGGGAAAAGGGGCACACAGGACAGGTTGTCTAGGATTCTACAAACTATTGTAATGATTTTGACTTCGATTCCAAAGAAGATGATCAATCACTATTGGGACTTTTGAAATGGGTAATGACATGATTTTGATTTAAATTTTAAAGAATCATTCTGGCTGCCATATGGGACAAAGGGGCAAACAGATCATTTGGGATGTTATTACAAGAATCCATCTGGTTTATAATGTAAGGGGAAGCCTTTCAGAATACATTCTTTACTCTTTGAAGGTACAAAAATATTAATAGTATCTTGATGAATCTACTGGGGGTCTGAATCTTTTATCTGTGAAATAACATTTCCTGTTGGTCAATTTATAAAGTTCATGTATTGATTACATTTAATTCTTTGACATTGCTATTTTAATAAGTGCTAATGTAAATTGTATGGTTTCATTCTTTAGATGGCCGCCAAGAGCGGGTCATGTTCGACAAAATTACATCTCGAATCCAGAAACTTTGTTATGGACTCAATATGGACTTTGTTGATCCTGTAAGTAAATATGGTTTATATCTTGGGTTCCTTGCTTCATGTGATTCTTTTTAGTTGTTTCTTATCTCTGGCCCTTCACTCACTTGACATATACATATTTTGGTTTGGTATTCTGCTATTGGCCTTGGATATAAAATGTGAATTCGTTGCTTAAAACTTCTTTTCTAAATTTTGGTTCTGTGCTGTGAGTAAAGACTAAAGCTTGAGGGCCGGCCGATTGGCTCAGTTAGTTAAGAGTGCGAGCTCTGAGCAACAGGGTCACCTGTTCAATTCCAGGCTTGAGCTGAGCTGAGCTGCCAATAGGCGGCAGGATGGCTTAGCTGGTGAGAGCACATGCTCCTAACAACAAGGTTGCCAGTTTGACTTCCTCATGGGATGGTGGGCTCCTCCCCCCCCAACTAAGATTGAACACAGCACCTTGAGCTGAGCGGCCATGAGCTGCCAGCGGGCGGCCGGATGGCAACTAGACTTGGAGCTAAGCTAGCTGCACCCTCCACAACTAAGATTGAAGGAAAACAAATTGGCTGTTCCCCTTCCCCGATTCCCCAACACTGTTTCCCTTCCCCAATTCCCCAATAAAATCTTAAAAAAAAAAAAAAAAAAAGAGTCAAGCTTGACATTGATGTTTCATGTTAGAGACTTCCTTGAATAAATTATTTTATTCATAAGTGAAAAAGCTTGTAATTAAGCTTGTTTTGGAATTGTGGCCATTTGGGTAGTTTGAAATTTACTTTTAGTTATCTGTGTAGATGAGTACATGTAAGTAACATAAAATAGATTTCATGGACAATATTTAAATTAAGGAGAACAGACATATAAGCAAGTAGCTCTGCTTTTTTCCTTATGTTATATAAATCCTCTATTTTAGACCCTCATCATCCCTTATTGAGATTGCTGTCTATCGTGGTCCCTAAAGTACCCTCCTGGTCTTCCTCTAATCTTGTCCTCTTCAAATGCATCTTCACATGGCTCCCTAAAATGAAGCCTCTAAGAACCTTTTTTTCTAAACCCAACCATATTGCCCTAGCCTCATTTTATGTATTTTATCTGTACTGCTGTAGCACTTGTGCTGGTCTCATAGCATTAACCACATAATATGGAAATTAATGATATGTCTCTGTCCTCCCCTAGAATTGAGGCTGAGCTATATCTTATGATATTTACAATGCTTGGCACATAACATAATTTGACACTTGATAAATAGTGAATTGACCAAAATAGTCAAAAGAAAATAGTTTCATACAACTTTAAAATATGCTTATTATAAATTCCCTTTTACATTTAGGAATTCTAGACAATAATTAGAATAGTAGAATGTTAGAGTTGGAACAAATCTGAGAGATCATCCTATTCCCTCTTCTTTGTTTTATAGATAAGAAAAGTCCAAAGAGAAGGGGAGTGACTTGTACAAGTTAGTGGGAATGTAGGGAGCCCAACCTAGTTCTCTTGACTTTTAGGTGTCCTACTGCCTCATGCAATATTACAGTTAAGAGAACAAGGGTGCTTTAGCAGACTCAAGCTTTCTAGGATAGATTCTGCTGAAAAGTCTGTATGCTGTGAGATCTGGCACGGTAGCACACAGATGTTATTTTATCCTGAGTTCTGATTACTTGCCATGTAGCACCAGAAGCTGTTTAGAAGACTTCACTACTCTTTTACTGAACATAATTTATCTGCTGGATTTGAGGAGAAAGTGATCAGGAGCAACTTGATCAAAGATAAAATATAATTAGAGCAGATTGTAAACTAGTAATGACACACTTTTTTTGAGGGGGGCATGTTTTGGTCAATTTAAGCTTTTTTTGAGAAGATTCAGTAAAAACATATACACAAGTTAGTATTTGTTTTTCTTAAAAATGCATGGTAATAATTTGTGCATTGTGTATTTATAAGAGGGGAACCTCTCACAGCATGGTCTTGTAAACAGTGAAATGCAGTGAGGTTTAATGGGATGTGAAGCCAGAAGACTTAGATGGTCAACTTGGGCAAGTCTGAGTAACCTGAGCCTCAGGTTCCTCACGTAAAATGGTGATAGTAATCATATCCATCGCACGGTGATTGTGAAATGTCAGAGAAGACTGTGAAAGTTGTGATAATTTGTAATTCGTGAAGTGCTAAAGTCATTAAATTATTTGATAACTCAGCCCTAACCTTGATTTTACTTTCATCTCTAATTGGAATGATTAAACTTTGATGCCTTTGCTTTCCTGTACTTGTCCTTAAGTAGAATTGGGGAAAAATTGGTAAGATGTAGCTGGAACCCTAATCACATAGGGAGAATTTGAATGAGAATTTATAGAATCATTGGTCTGTTTTCAGCTATTTCTCTGTAAGACTGTTGATCTTTGTTAAACCTATACTTAGATTTAAAAAAATTAATTTTGTTTTTAGTGACTATTGAATATATAATATTCGTTTCTGGCAGTTATGTTGGTTTATGAATTCTCATTACTAAGTTTCCCACAGCCCGCCATTCTAAAATATAATTTTTCAGAAAAGGAAGTTGTCTTGTTTTGATGTTCATTTGATTTTCTTCATTACCCTCTTAAGAAAGCTATTGGTTCTTGGAGAGCTCAAGTAATTCTTGGTTTTGTTTTTATAGGCTCAGATCACCATGAAAGTAATCCAAGGCTTATACAGTGGGGTCACTACTGTGGAACTAGATACTTTGGCTGCTGAAACAGCTGCAACCTTGACTACTAAGCACCCTGACTATGCCATTCTGGCAGCAAGGATTGCTGTCTCTAACTTGCACAAAGAAACAAAGAAAGTGTTCAGTGGTGAGTTTAGGGAAAAGAAAGAATTTAGTATAAAATAATTTAGAATTTAGAAAGAGAAAGAAAATTTATAAGGGTACTAGAATGAAACCTTGAATGTCAAAAGAAAAGTTACATCTTGTTTAAAAAGGCAAAATGTGCAAGTTAGTGGCATTGGGGGTT